>NC_060282.1:576283-632643 GCF_021613505.1 Equus quagga | reverse complement strand
CAGCACTGCCACCAGCAGCCCCACTTCACGGAGGGACGACGGGAAAAGACGGCCCAGGGCCAGCACTGCCACCAGGAACCCTGTCTGAACCCTCACTGCAGTGGGGAGCATGCAACCAGGCACTTCTGGAGATAGCCGTGCACACCCCAGCCCAACGTACACAAACTCGCACTCACACCCTGGGCCCCCAAGGGGCCACAGGGCTCCTCCTCAGGAAGCTCCCCTCACAGCTTCCCCAGCAGCCTGCCCCAACGCTGGGAGAACGCCAGCCTGGCTGTGCCTCCACAGACTCACGCCTGGGCCTGGCCACTGCGCAGGTGGCACTTTACAAGCTGGGCTTCCAGCCTGAGCCAAGGGCTGCCGCTAGCTGCCAATTACAAGTGACTGCTCTGAAGAAGGAACCCTCAGCTTGGCTGACAACGAGGGGGCCCCGCTGAGCCTGGACTGGGCATGCGGGCACAGAATGACCCCAAGGCCGGGGCGGTGGCCCTCGCCCTATCCCATGTCCTGCCGAGTACCTTCCCCAGGGCAGGAGGATGTCTGGACCGAGTTACACAAACTGCAGAGCCTCTCTCATCTTCGGTAATGAAACCGGAGTAAGCGTGGCCACCTTCTGCACCATGCAGAGGGTGGGTGTGATCACTGGCTACATTCAGTTGCTCATTTTTCTTTCATAGAAAAACAAAGGCTCCAAGTCTCATTACCCTTTCACGATGATAACAGGCTGTTTGTTCTTTGCTACTAAGTAGTTATTTAAAACAAACTGACAAACACATTTATATGTCATCTGTTCAAGGCAAAGTTTTAATAATGAGTAAAAAAAGGTCCTTTTTAATAATACACTTGTACTATGGGGAAAGCATCCTGAAAAAAGCTGCTTGAGATAAGCCATATAATTAACTCAATAAGAACAGAAAGGGCATTTTATACACCCAATACCTATTTCACAACCACAAAGAAAACCCTAGGCCAAGGATTTTGCCAGAGAATTCTACCAAAAGTTTCAGAAATAATGGTAAACTTCAAGAACACCAAAGAAAACAAAAACAAAACAAAAACAGCCTGACCCCAGGCTGACGGCACCTCCAGCACCAACAGTGCACAGGCAGGTGAGACAGGAAGTTACACCAAACTCCTCAAAATACCTGCAAATGAGCCCAGTGACATGCGAAAAGCACACTACATCACAACCAAACTGAGCTATTCCAGGAATGCGAAACTAGTTTACCACAAGAATGCCCGTCGCTACGATTCACCATACTATCAAAATTAAGAAGAAACGTGTGTCGTTTCAACGGATATAAAAAAGCATTTGATAAAATCCTAGACCCATTCATGATAAAAATTCTTAGCAACCCATGAATGCAACTTCCTTAAGTGAATAAAGGTTATCTACGCAACACTGCACTTGGAGGAAAACGGATCGGACCAGCCCAGGACACACGCTCTCCCCTTGCCAGGTACAAGGTCAACACACAGAGACCAACTGCACCTCGGTACACCTGCAAGACAAGAGTGAAAATGCAAAAGGATTTTAAGAGATGCGTGGACACAGTCAGATGGACTAACATACTATCGGCATCCTGGAAGGAAGGAGGGAGGGAAGGACAGAATCAATAAATGAGGAAATGTTGACCAAAAATTTTCCAAAACTGATGAAAAGCATCAATCCACAGATTCAAGAAGGTCATCAAATCCCAAAGCAGGATAAATACAAAGAAGACTACAACCAAGCACATCACAGTCAAAAGACAGAAAAACAAAAACAAAACATCTTAAAAGTGGCCACAGGAAAAAAGAGACGTCACCTTCCTAAAAGCTGGTTTTGAACGGATACTTTACAAGCCAGAGACCGTTGAATAACATCTTTAAAGAGCTGAAAGAGGGGGCCAGCCCCGTGGCTGAGTGGTTAAGTTTGCGCGCTCCGCTTAAGCGGCCCGGAGTTTTGTTGGTTCAGATCCTGGGCGCAGACATGGCAGTGTTCATCAGGCCATGCTGAGGCGGCGTCCCACATGCACAACCAGAAAGACCTACGACTAGAATATACAACTATGTACCAGGGGGGCTTAGGGAGAAGAAGAAAAAAAAGAAGAAGATGATTGACAACAGATGTTAGCTCAGGTGCCAAAAAATAAAAAACAAAATAAATAAATAAATAAAGAGCTGAAAGAAAAAAGTCAACTAGAATTCTAAACCCAGTGAAAATATCCTTTGAAAAGGAAGTTGAAAGAAAGATGCTCTTAGACAAAGAAAAGCGCAGCAAATTCACCACCAGGAGAAACACTCTATAAGAATTAATAAAGGAAGATCTTCAGGCTGAAAGTCCAATGACTAAAAAGGATTATAACCTCCTGAATAAAGTAAGAATCCATGAGTCTGTGATGACATAAATAAAAGAATAAGTAAATAGAGGGAGGAAAGCTCTTCCTTCTGGTGAAAAGCCCACCACAGACGTAGAAGGAACAGTGGGATTAGAAAAAGTGCAAGAGCCACCATCATCAGCATAACTGATTCTGACAAAACAATGGATGCTGGAACTAGAAGACGAAAGTTTGAGGAGTAAGACAGCATTTACACAGCCTCCAAATAAGTCCGCGTAAGATCCTTATTAGCGGGGCCAGCCAGTGGCGCAGCAGTTAAGTGCGCACATTCCACTTCAACGGCCTGGGGTTCGCTGGTTCGGATCCTGGGTGCGGACATGGGACCGCTTGGCAAGCCATGCTGTGGCAGGCGTCCCACAAATAAGGTAGAGGAAGATGGGCACAGATGTTAGCTCAGGGCCAGTCTTCCTCAGCAAAAAGAGGAGGATTGGCAGATGTTAGCTCAGGGCTAATCTTCCTCAAAAAAAAAAAAAAAAGATCCTTATTAGCTACCAAAGGAAAAATCATAACATTACAGTGGGAAACCTGGCCAACCCACCCTAAACAAGCCATCCAAGCCAGCACCCCAGTGACCGCACAATGGGACATCAAGGCACTTCTTTTGCTACAAAGAACATCATTAGGACAAAGTGGCCAGATCTGACTGGCCTAGACTTCTATCAGTGTCACCATCTTGACTCATATCATTGTTCTGTGGTTCTGCAAGAGACTGTCATGCTGTCGCGATGCACCCACCACGATGACCTCTAGGAGCTAAGGGACCTCCTGTCTAACTTACTATCCAGGTTCAGGAAAGAGACAGAGGAACAGAAAATGTTCACATTTGGGGCCCTGGGTAAAGGTACAGAGGAAATCTCTGTGCTCTTCTTGTAACTTTGCTGTGAGTCTGAAATTGTGTAAAACTGAAATACTAAAAACAACAACAATAATGTTTTCCAGGCATACAACATATGCAGAAGTAAAACCTGCACAGCAGAACAAAGAGTACAGGGTAAAAGGGCTGAAGCGTCACAAGGATTTTGTGTCATTTGGGGCAAAAGGACTCATTTGAGCCAGACTGTGATACAACAGGGAAGCCTCTGGTAATCTCTAAAGAAACTAATTAGAAGATAATACAAGATGCAACGAAAAACCAATAGAGAAGATAAAATGAAATGAAAATACCAGACTGATCCAAAACACAGAGAAGAAGGAAAAAGGAGAATGAAGGAACAACAGACAGAAAGTCACAGACCAAGACGGTGGTCACCCCGCTGCAGGAGAAATGAGGTCACACGTGGACAAACCCCCCGCCCCGAGAAGACACACTGAGGGGCGGTCCACACCCAGCCATCTGTACCTAGTCACCGTAAACAGAAGGACAGATTTTCAAAAGACATTCCGTGCAAGGACTTACAGAAAAGGAAGCTGAGGTAGCACATTACTACTGGACAATGCGGATCTGAAGGAAAAAGCATCAGAGAGAAAAGAGGACACTTCATGATAAGAAGGTCAGCTCAAAGTGAAATATTATTCTAAATTTGTCTTGTGTGTACCTAATAGCGCAGCTTTAAAACACACATTATTCTTGATGATCCTGTAGGGCAAGTGCCCCATCTTATTCATCTTTAAAATTATCTTGGATATTCTTGACTTTTGGCTCTTCTATGTAAATCTGAGAATCAGATTATTAAATCTAATGAGAAACTTTATTGAAACTTTGCAAGGAAGGACAATGAATTGACGGGTTAATTTGGGGAGGGCTGACATCGCTATACTATTCAGACTTCCCATTCCTAACCATGATATATTTTCCACTTACTCAGTTCTTTTCTTAATTTCAATAAAGTGCTGTACGTTTTTTCCTCCCAAAGGTCACAGGGGCCTTTCCTGCTGCCCAGCTGTCACACTACAGCTGCCCCAGGCCACGCACTCGTCCACCTCCCACACACAGCTTCTCCGCTCTCTGCAGAGCAGCTCGCCCTCCTCTCGCTCAGCTGCCCTTGCCTCCTGCCTCGCCCAGAGGACTGAGGTACCAGCCACACAGCCCACCCCCACCATCTGCTCCCACACTCTCTGCTTCCCTCCTGTCTCCAGGGTGAGCGGTTCACTGCAGCAGCCGCCTGCACTGCACTCGATTCCCTAGGGCAGATTCAACACAGCCTCGGGACGGGGCCATCCCTTCCCTCCTGAATCTGGGCTGAGGGCTGCTCTGAAGGACAGGCTGTGGTGGAAGTGACACCGTGCCCCCAGCATCTGGCCCTTGTGATGACTGGCAGCTTCCCCCTTAGTGTCTGAGCTCCAGGTAAGGAGCCTAACTACCTGAGGACACCATGCTGCCAAAAAAGCCAAGCTAGCCACGCGGGGAGGGAGGAAGAGACACGCTCCTGCTGGCCTCCAGTCCTTCAAAGCACCCAGTGGGGGCCCAGACCTCACAGAGCAGAGGCCAGGAGTCCCCACGGCCCCTGCTGTGCCCTGGCCAAACTCTGACTGACTCACAGATGTGCGTGGCCATGGTAAGAGACTGCTGTTTGAAGCCCCAGGGCAGTTTGTTCTACGGCAATTACTAGACTGATCCCAAACACTCTCACCCACTCGAGGACCCCTCCCCACCTCTCCCTCCATCATCTCCACCTCCCTCTGCCACACACTTTACTCCCTGGTGCAAGAGTTGGCAACTTTCCTGGAAGGGGTCAAAGAGCAGACATCTGACTGAGGCTTTGCAACGGCATCTGGTTTGTTGAGAATCCTGCTTTGGAATTTGTTACAACTCTTTAAAGATATAAAAATCTTCCTTAGATCTCAGTAGGCCAGGGCCGTGCCATGGCTGGCACGCTCTGCTCATTCTCTTCACTGCATAAATGTGCTGCTGTCTCACTCATCATTAAAAAACCCTCTGGGGCCAGCCCCGTGGCCGAGTGGTTAAGTTCGCGTGCTCTGCTCCGGCGGCCCAGGGTTCGGATCCTGGGAGCGGACATGTCACCGCTCGTCAGGCCACGTTGAGGCGGCGTCCCACCACATCCCACAACTAGAAGGACCTGCACTAAGATATACAACTGTGTACAGAGGGGGTTTGGGGAGATAAAGCAGGAAAAAAAAAAAAAAAAACATTGGCAACAGTTGTTAGCCCAGGTGCCAATCTTAAAAAAAAAATTAAATTAAATAAAAAAAAAACCCTCTTTTCCTGCCATTTCTTTGCCTCCCTTTGCATGAATCTCCTCCAGAGCTGTCAATGTTACTTACTCTCCTTCTCCACTGGGCTCTTTAACCCCACAGGCCCACATCCCCACCTGCCACAGACTGCCTTTCAAGTGTCACCAGGGCCCTCCAGGTCTCAGGCCTCACCTGAGGCCGCACAGCATGGTCCCTCCCCCGATATGCTGCCTTCCCTTGGCTGCCAGGACCCACTCCAGCTTTCCTCCCACCTCCCTGGCCACACTTCCTCCAACTCTTCGATGGCCTCTTCTCTTCTCCTCAACGTTCAATGCTGGGGTGCCCCAGGGCCCAGGTGGCTGTCTTCTGGATGATCCAACCAGCTTCAGAATCTAAACACCACCCACAGGCTGAAGACCCCAACTTTAGCTCCAGCCTAGACCCCTCTTCTCAATTCCAAACTCCTGCCCTCAGCTCCTCCTCGGCATGGAATCAGCACCTCAACATATCTGTAGTAGCCAGTGTCCAAGATGGCCCCAATAACTCCTGCCTCTCAGAATTCACACCCTGTGCAGCCTCCTCCCGCTGCGCCAGGGTTGGTCAACATGACCTGCAGAATATGGCAGAACTCACAGTGTGCCACCCACAGTTGAGCTTAAAAAAGACACTGCAGGGGCTGGCCCCGTGGCCGAGTGGTTGAGTTCGCGCGCTCCGCTGCAGGCGGCCCAGTGTTTCGTTGGTTCGAATCCTGGGCGCGGACATGGCACTGCTCATCAAGCCACACTGAGGCAGCGTCCCACATGCCACAACTAGAAGGACCCACAATGAAGAATATACAACTATGTACTGGGGGGCTTTGGGGAGAAAAAGGAAAAAAATAAAATCTTAAAAAAAAAAAAAGACACTGCAGCTCCCGTCCTGGTGGGTCTGCCTGTCAGCCCTCAACCTGGGGGCGGCTGCCCTGTGGAGAGACCCACATGGTGAGGAACTGAGGCCTCCTCTCAACAGCCGAGTGAGTGAACGGGAGGCAGACGCTCCAACCCCATTGGAGCCATCAGAAAATGGCAGCCCCAGCCAACATCTAACTGCAACCTCCTGAGACATCCTGAAAAGGAGCCACCCAGCGAAGAGACTCCTGCTTCCTGACTCTCAGAAACTGTAAGATAACTTGTTACACAGTAACAAGTAACAAATACAATGTCCAAAAATGAGCTCCTGATCCCCTCTCCTCATCCCCTATTCCATCCACAGCCTTCTCCAGTCACATAACAGCAACTCCACCCCTCCAGGTGCTCAGACCAAAACTTGGACTCTGGCAAAACCTTGGTGTTGCCCTCAGCTCCTCTCCTCACCCCCGCATCCTGTCCGCCCTGAACCTGACTGCTTTCCACCACGTCCACTGCCTCGTGCTGCTGACTGGTATCCCTGACCGAACCCACCTCCCCCACCCCCTCCCCGACCCCCCAGCTTACAGTCTGTTTTTAACACAGCAGCCAGAGTGACCCTTGCAAAATACAGGTCAGATGAAGTCACCCCTCTGCCAAAACATTAACTCCCATTTGCCTCACAGTCAGAGCTCAATTCCTACAATGGCCCAAAAGGTCATTATGCTGATGCCCCACCCCCACCCTGTTACCTCTCTGACCTTCTGCTCTCT
This sequence comes from Equus quagga, assembly GCF_021613505.1. Taxonomy (NCBI): domain Eukaryota; kingdom Metazoa; phylum Chordata; class Mammalia; order Perissodactyla; family Equidae; genus Equus; species Equus quagga. The sequence goes on along the minus strand of NC_060282.1, from coordinate 625,473 downwards.
CTCTTCCTCACTCACCACCTCTTGGCTCCTCCTTGAATACCAGCTCCTCCTGCCTTAGGACCTTGGCTCTGTCTGGAATCTCTTCGCCCAATACTCACCAGGCTCTCTCCATCAGTTCCTCCTCACCTGCTCAAATCTCAGCTTCCCAAGGAGGCAAGATTTAACACTGCACCTGGTTCTCCACTGCCCCCTCCTGCTCTGCTGGTTTCCACAACACTTTCACCTCTAGCACATGACTGTACCGGCCGTGTGTGGTCTGTCACCCAGGAGAACAAGACTGCCACGAGAGCAGGTCTCTCTGACTGTAGTGCTCGCCAACATCTCCCCAGACGCCTGTGTAAAACAGGCGCTTAATAAATATCTGCTGAAAGGACAAATGATGGAATTCCAGTGGGCTGTGTTCCCATTTGTAAAAAACATAACGATGTAAAAACTTCCAATTTGTCTCTAAAAGTTGCCTAGCATCAGGAAAGAGGAAACTTTATAGGAAGATGGGACTGAAAAACCAGCCTCAGGTTTAGGAAATACAACAAAGATGCTCTCATTCAGTGTGGAGCTGTAAGTATTTCTCTGCAAGATCACCTTTCCAGTTTCGACTGAAATTTTGACAAAAGCCAAACACTGACCTCCAAACTGCTGTACCACAAAGGCTTAAACTAAGGCTTTTTCTAATGACACACATTCAGTTATAAAGTTCTCTTTATATGATATTCCATCCTTTTTATTTTGCTCGTTTTATCATGTACGTATTAGTACAGTAGTACACACATTTAATGCAAAAAACAAACACACGTGTCCTGGAGTGGGTACCCAGGAACATGGTCCTCCTTCTGGCTGCCCCTCTGACCCCATGGGCCGGCTGCATCATCCCCTACTCCAAACCCTTTGGTGACTCCTCCCTGCTCTGTGAACAACAATCCTCCCCCCTACCCCACTTCCACTCTACACCCAGTCCCACTCTGCATGCCCTCCCCACACTCAATCACTTCTGGCCTGTGCACAGGTTCTTCCTTCTGCCTTGAACACCTTCCACTCCCCATCCTTGTGCCTGGCTAAATCGTACTCGCCCTTCAAGAACAGATAAGAAGCCGCCTCTTGCAAGAACCCTTCCTGGACCAAGTGCCTCCTCTCCAACAACCAAAGCACCCCTGTATTTCCTCTACTGATGGGTTCATCACACTTTACTAAAACTCCTGCCAACAGTCTGTCCCCCCAGCCTTGTTCCTTTTGCCAGGAATGTTCTTCCCGACAAACGCCTACTCGGCCTGGGGGGCTCTCCTGATCAACCAACTGGAAATCCACCGCCTCCCTCATTCCCTCCTCCATTTCCTCAGCGGCACTTGGTGCAATCTACCAGCGTGTTTACGGGCGTCTATTGATTTTGCGGACGATCTCCTGCCCCAAGTTGCTGCAGGTTTTATTCACCACTATATTCCTACCACCTAGCACACGGCAGGTGTTCACATAATTTGCTGGAAAAGCAAAAGAGCAGGTAAGACGCGCCGGGGCAGGCGGCCGTGCCCACCGGGAGCGGGAAGAGAGGCGGCAGACGCGGCGGCGGCGCACAGGCGCTGGACACGCCTCGGGGCCCGCGCGGCCGCCTACCTCGGCGTCGCGGTTGAGGCGGTACACGTAGAGCTGCGAGGTCCCGGCCACCACGAGGTTGCGCTCGCTGTTGTTGAAGAAGTTGCAGTACATGGAGAACTCGAGGCCGGTGGGCGGGTGCGCCTGCTTGTACACGGCGTACATGGTGCCGAGCCAGGCTGCGCGGGGCCAAAGGGCAGGATGAGCGCGGCCGCCCGCGCGACCCCAGCCCGCCGCCCCCACGGCCGGCGCCACCCGCCCCGACCTGGCAGCTGGAGCAGGCTCGCGGGGGACCGGGACGGCGGCGAACACGGCCCGGCCGGGCCCGGAAGCTGAGCGCCGAGGTTCCGGGCTCCTGCGCCTGCGCAGCGCCACGAGGTGGAGCGGCTGCGGGGCGACAGCGGCCCCTGGTGGCCGGGCGGGGCGACGCCGCGGCTCCGCTCCCCGGCTCCGCGTCGAGTCCCGGATCCCGAGCTCGCTCGAAACCCGGAGGTACCGCGGCCGGGGGAACGCAGCGGCCGGGTGGAAGCGGGGCAGGGGATGCGGCGGCGCAGGGCCGGCTGGGCCCGGGGCCCCTTCCCGCCCCAGAACCCAGAGGTGAGTCCCCCGCCTGACCCAGGATGGGGGCGCTGTGGGCGAGGCGCCGTCCCGGGGGCTGACGCCGTGAGCCGGGCGAGCCTGGAGCGTGGGGCCGGGAGGGAAGAGACGCTCGGCCGCGAACGCGCTCCAGTGACGCCCGCCGCAAGAGCCGCCAGCTTGGAGGAGGCCCGCTTAGTCCAGGGTCGAGGAAGCTCCCTGCAGAGATGGCATGTCCCGCCTCTGCTCCGCGGTCCCTCCGCAGAGCGACCCCGTCGCCAGCACACGTGCGCTGAGGACGCGCGGCGCCCGGCCCGGCGGCCCGCGTTTGCCGGTCCTCCCCGCTCCGACGGGAGCCCCTCTCCCGGGGCTTGCTCACTGCTCCCTCCCAGCCCTGGCACCGTCGTCCACTTTGAGGACCTTGGAGCCAGGGCCACGCACAGCTAAGCAGACCGCCCCTCACTTGGCAGGGACTCGCCCGAGGTACCCTGGACCCGCCTGGGACTTAAAAACTGGAAATTCATAAAAGAAACCTAGGCCCGGCCTGGGTGGCACTCCAGTTAAGTTTGCTCGCTCTGCTTTGGCGGCCGGGAGTTCGCCGGTTCTGATCCCGGGTGCAGACCTAGCACCCCTTGACTAGCCACGCTGTGGCAGGCGTCCCACATATAAAGTAGAGGAAGATGGGCACGGATGTCAGCTCAGGGCCAGTCTTCCTCAGCAAAAAAAAAAAAAGGAGGACTGGCAGCAGATGTTAGTTCAGGGCTAATCTTCCTCAAAAAAAGAGAAAGAAACCTTAACTAAACTGAAGTCAAGAAAGCCTATAGGGGGAGCTCTCACCCCTATTACACGCTATCAATTATGCCAAACAGGAAGAGGCAAGTGCTTGCATCTCAACAGGAAGTACAACTACTTTACTATGAAGGAAGATTTCTCTCCCTGCCTGGCAACAGCCCAGCCAATGAGAAACACCACAGCTCAGCCAATGAGAAACGCTTCAGCTCAGCCAATGAGAAATGCCTCAGCTCAGCCAATGAGAAACACTGCAGCTCAGCCAATGGGAAATGTCACAGCCCAGCCAATGAGAAGCTTCCACACTCAGCCAATGAGAAACACCACAGCTCAGCCAATGAGAAGCCATTCCCACCCTGAACTGTTCCTCTCCCCCAATGGACTTTCCTTTAGAACAGCCCCTCCCCCACCCCTTTTTCTCTATAAAAGCAGCTCCCCTCCTTTGCTTGCCAGATTTGCCTATGGTTTGACATAGCACACGCTACTGGAATTGCAGTTCTTTTGGCTATTCCCAAATAAACTCGTTTTGAGATAAGATAACAGGGGAACTTGCTTTTTAAATTGACAGCAAAGACTTGTCCTAGTTGCTCTTGGCAGGCCTGGGACTTAGAAATAGAATTATAAGAAATAAAACAAGTAAGAAAGTATAGTCACACCCAAGAAAATGGCATAGAAATATGTGTTTATGTTGCATCCACGTCTGCCCACTTGCTCATGTCAACAACATGGCTCTGAGTCTGGACCCTTGAACGGTGGACAAAGGGGCCACTCATATCCACGGGCAGGTGTGTGACCCCTGAGGCATACCAAACCCCCTTAAAAGTCGTAGGAAAAACTGCAGACAGGATTGTGAAAGTGTGTGGGAGGAGGCAGCAGGGGCAGAGCTGGGGCCCAAACCAGGATGCTAACTTTTGGCATCCTCGTCAGATGGGCACTGTCATGTCGCCCACATCACAGGGCATCTGTGATGATTGAATAACTCAGCACCCACAGAACCATCAGACTCAAGCTTGACACATGGCAAATGCCCTAACAAATGAACAAGGGCTCATCTGTGGAAGAGAGGTGGTCAGTGCAGAGAAAGCCAGAAATACTGAAGGAGCACAGTCCTGCTGGTAGGATGTGGCTCCATCCCAGTGAGAGGGGAGAAGGAGAAAGCGGGCAGAGAGACTGGGAGGTTGCAGGGCTGGCAGTAGGAAGGCAGAGGTGCATCTACTTCCTCAGTGAGAGATGAAGGGAGGCTGTCAGCAGAAGTAGGGGCTCAGAGATGCTGAAGAGGGATGATGACTGACTGGAAAATGGTCCAAGGCTGGGGGGAAGAGTGATGGGGCTGCCAGTATAAGCCCTGGCAACTCCTGGCTCTCAGCTCCACAGTTCAGGGGGCCTTGCTCTCCAAAAGCTGGTGAAGTGCTCCATCAGCTCCTGCAGCTTGGGCCCCGTGGCTAGTTGTGGGGGCACTAGCTGACATGCCTCTTTAAAACCATGTGTCCTTGAGGCTCCTTGTATGAGCTATGCACCAGCACTCACAATGATAACAGTCTGGCTGCTTTCTCGTAGGAGAGTTAGCACAAAACCTTCATGGTCTGAGGGAACACAGAGGCGCTCCGGAGGGGAGGCTCTGGTCCTTGGAATGAAGGTCGTACAGGGACAGTCCCCCTTGGCAAGCACACAGCCTTTGTTCCTCTGCCTACTTAAGCAAGCTGCTCTCAGGGGGCGGCAATGGTGTCCATTTCTGTCCAGTCAGGCGCCACTGGACCTTCCCTATAAGTAACTCTTCAATAAACCCATATGTCTCATTCACTGTCTCTGGGTCTTTTCCTTGGTCTCTGGGCAATCTATCCCTCACTGCTCACCCAGCTGGGCGTGTGACAGAACGCTAGTGGACACTACAGTGCAGACCACACTCTTGATGTTCCCCTGGGGCAGCCCTGTGCTGGAATCTGGTGGTTTTCTGCACCTCCTTCCTGTGCCTGGAGGCCATCTCTGCATGTTCAGTATTGTGGGCTGGGTTTAGGAGGGAGGTGGTAGTTTCCAGACTTCTTTTGTAGGGTCGGTGAAGGTTCTTGAAGAATCAATGTCTCTTGGAGAGTCTGGGGCATCTGGCTACCTGTGCCAGGCCAGGGAGCTCTCAGACATGGTCCTTCCTGCCCAATTTGCCTCAAATTCCTGGCAGGTGGCACCTGCCTCCCTCCAGCATGAGTGAACCCATGGAGCATAACACAAAACTGACCTCCACTCTCCTGCTCTTGTGCCAGTGGTATTGGGTGAATGACAGGCTGGATATGAGCTCTCCTGGGCCCCTTACTCCTTTTGCTCTTTATTCCTACCTCTTTTCTGCTACCTAGAGAGTACGTTTGGTGCTTCAAGTTCTGGCAGCCATTTTGGACCATGAGGGGAGTTATGGATTGAATTGTGTCCCAAAAAAAGATATGTTGAAGACCTAACCCCCAGAATCTCAGAATGATACTTTATTTGGAACAAGATTACGTCATACTGGAGTAGGATGTGCCGGTAATACAATATGACTGGTGTCCTTATAAGAAGAGGGAAAGAGACAGACACAAGAGGGAAGGTCATGTGAAGACAGAGGCAGAGACTGGAGTTATGCTGCCACAGGCCAAAGAACACCTGGGGCCACCAGAAGCCCGTGAAGACTCATGTGACAGATTCTTCCCTAGAGAGTTCAGAACAGCACAGCCTGCTGACACCTCGACTTCAGACTTCTGCCTCCAGAAGTGTGACAATAAATTTCTGTCGTTTTAAGGCCCCCAATTTGTGGTGGGCTACACCACAGCCCTAGAAGACAACTGCAAGGGGGCTCTGGCCTCTGCTGAGGACAGCGGAGCAGAGTCAGAAGAGGCCTGGGCCTCACTGACCATGGGCTGCCACACACTCTGGTCTGATTATCTCCAGGCCTGGTTTTCATGAGAGAGAAATGAGCCCTCATCTGCTGGCTGTTTTGGTTTTTCTGCTATAAGTAAATGAGTTTGATTCCTGATTGGAGACCAGGTCCCATCTACGGCCCACAGACCCTGTTCAATTTCTCTGACTGCGTTCCCCAGGCAGGGTCTCCACATTACAGAGGAAGGGACTGAGGCTGGCTGCCCAGATGTCCCTGAGCACAGCTAGCCCGGTTCCTCATCAGGGCCCCAGGCACTACCATGGGGAGAGAGGTACTGCCCCACTAGCTGGCCTTTCTTGGTGGGAGACCCTTCGCCTCCAGCAAGGAAAGCAGGCTGGGCTCCAAAGCAAGAATGTCTTTATTGAAGCTGGGTGCTGGGGCATGGAGGAGGGAGGTTCTCAAAGGCCTGGGGCTCTCCGGGTAGCTGGATACAGGTTCGGGTGTGGCTGGCAGGTCTAAGGGGCTGAGATAATCCAGGGTCAGGAGCCGGAGTCAAAGGCCAGAGATGGGGCGGCGGCTATCAGAGGGTGATGTTGTCCTCGTACAGCGACAGCAGCAGCAGGACGGTCCAGCCGCCCAGCAGGCCCACGTTGTGCAGCAGGAAGAGGAGCCAGGGCCGCGGGTCCCTCATGTTCAGCATGGCCGGGAGCTGAGGTGGGCACTGGGTCAGTGGCCAGCTCAGCGCGCCTGCTCAGCTCCCACCCAGGGCGTCCCCCTCCCGCCCTCCGCCCTGACCATGTCGCAGAGCGCCACGTAGAGGAACAGGCCGGTGGCTACCGCCAGGATCCAGGCCTCGCTGTCCTCGTCGACGCCGACTGCGAGCGCCACGTAGAGGCCGGCGAAGGCAGTGACCGCCGAGGCCAAGTTCAGGAGCAGCGCCCGGCGCACCGACAGCCCTGCGTGCAGCAGGGCCGCGAAGTCCCCTGCGGTGGGGGGCGGGGTCAGGCAGAGCCCCGCCCACCCTGGAAGGCACCGCCCCGCCCCGCAGTCCCGCCCACTTCCAGAGCCGGCCCGGCCCCGCGCCCTCACCCAGCTCGTGCGGCAGCTCGTGGCAGAACACCGCCAGCGAGGTGGCGAGCCCGGTCTTCCAGGAGGACGCGAAGGCGGCGCCCACGGCCAGCCCGTCGGCGAAGTTGTGCACGGCGTCGCCCAGCGTGATCATGTAGGGCAGCAGCCTCAGCCCTGCGGGCGCGGCGGGCGTGGGCCGGCGTCGGCCTGGTACCCCACTTCCGCGACCCCCACCTCCCCGCCCCCGGCCTGCGCCCGCGCTCCGCACAAACCCCTGGCCCCCAGCCCTTCCGGGGCCTCCGTCAGGGCTCACCTGGGCTCAGTCTCCGGGGCTCCGGGCTCAGCAGCTCCGGGCTCTCCTCCGTCACCTGGAAGGGGTCCGTGTGTTTTAGCCCCTGGGCGGGGATGAGGCGAGGAGGGGCGCGGCGGGACTGAGTCCCCAGATCAGCATCGGAGGCCAGGGGCAGAAGCCCTGGGGTGGGGGTAGGGATGTAGGCGCGGGAAAGGGTCCTTGTGAAGAGGGCTCCGCTTGGGGTGGGGACATCGGGCGGGGCCAGCTCACCAGGTCAGCGCAAGAGCCCTGGTGGGGCTGCTTGGGTGGCCGGAGCTCACTCGGCGCCAGCTGCAGGGACACGCCGTGGCTGTGGCCGCCGTGGCTGTGGCCGCTGTGGCTGCAAGGCCCGTCCTTTGGGTCCTGCGGAGACAGTGGCTCAGCCCCACCACGCCTCCGCCCCGTCCAACCACAGCGTCCAGCCCCCTCCCGCCTGACCTCTGGGTCCAGGGGCAGCAAGAGGTTGAAGAGGTTCTCGAACAGGAAGAAGGCGTAGAGGCCTCCGAGCATGGCCACCAGGCGCCAGGTGGGCTGTTGGTCATGGCCCTCCCCATCGTGGGTGTGCAGTCCCAGCACCTGGGGGGCAGGGCATGCTTGTGCCTTAGGCTTCCTCCCCCCAGACAAGGAGAGAAGGGTTAGGGGTGCAGAAGGGCCCCAGGAGGGTGCACCCTGAAGCAAGGCTGGCTAGGGGAGTCACTGGTGGGAGGGTCCTGGCTGGAGCTGACCTTGGGCATCAAGTGCAGGAGGGCATCACCAGTGAGCGCACCCACAGCCAGGCTCAGGAAGGTCTGGATGACGTAGTGGGTGGCAGCGCTGCAGCGGGCGCAGGTCAGAAGCAGGAGACCGAAAATTGCACAGAGGCAGATGAGCAGCGTGGCCAGTGAGCCATACAGGTACTCTGGGGGGCGGGGTGGTGGGGGCTGAGGTGAGAGCTTCCCTCAACCTGAGACCCCCACCCCCTGCTTCCCAGGGGAAGGTGTTCAAGTCAGGTCCAGGAGTGAGCAGGAGCTCACCAGGGCTGCAGGCCATCAGGTTCGGGCCAGGCCTCTGCTCATGCTAGCCCTCCAAACTCTAGCTTCATCCTCTTCTCTTCCAGGCCCCCCACATTTCTGTGACCCCTCTCTCCAGCCAGCCCTGGCCCAACTCCACGCACCCCTCCCCCAGCCCAGCAGCCACTTCCTCTTCCTTGTGCGGCCCCACCTCCATGCTGCCAGCACCCCTGGGCACAGCCAGGCAGGTAGAGCTGGGGAGGTGGGCACTCACTTTCTGCCTTGCTGAGCTGCTCCTCGGTGGAGGACTCTGGCTGAGGGCTGCAGGCTCCACTCAGTTGCTGCTGGAGCAGGGCAGGGCTCAGCTGGGCCCAGGCCTCCCGGGTCACACCAGCCTCCTCAGACAGCCCATACACAGCCATCACTTCCCTGGCACTCAGGCATAGCTGGCGGTGGCAGGACGGGGAGTCAGGAATCTGAGCAGGCCCGTAGGACCCCATCTCTCCCGAGGACTGGGGCACATGGGTTGCTCACTGTGTCCCACGTGTTGGAGCTGCTGTTGGAGGTGGCAAGCTGCACAGAGTCCCGGGCCTTGGCCCCTTTTCCCAGATGATCATGGTCACTGTGGTCATCGTGGTCTCCGTGGGTCTCGCCTATCCCCAGGCGCTGCATCAAGGCTGCCAGCTCTGGCAGGGAGGACAGAATTACAAAGCGTGTATGGGCTCCAGCCCTGCCCTCCCCAGGGACACAGAGACTGGGGCTCAGGGCACCCCGCACTCTGTGGCCCAGCCCAGGCCTCACCAGTCAGTGTGATGTTGGGAGCCTCATCACTGTGCTGCCGGAACACGAAGTCCACAAAGTACTGGGGGGTTGGCAGGGTGCGGAAGCAGGACCCACTCCTGACGTAGTCCAGCAGGACAGCTAGCACTGGGCCTGGGCTGCCAGGAGCCCCTGCCCCTGCTGCCTCCTCCAGCAGCTGAGACAGGTCCACACAGGCCTGGGGAGGGAGCTGGCCCTCAGCCTTGCCCACAGTGTGGCCTTGCTGGTCTTCTGCTCTGCCATCACCCCTAGTGCTCCCTGGATGACACTGACCCCTGGACCTGCCTCCACCAGGTCCTGGCCCAGCTTCCTCAGAGTACCACCTCTTCCTGCTCCTGAAGACATGGCCCAGCCCATCCCCTCCCTGAAGCCCCTTCCTCTCCCTGGCCCAGCTGGCCCAGGCCCCCAACTTGCCCCCTGGGCTCCTCCCTGTGGCCCCAGGAGCCTTCTCAGCCACTGTCCCTTGTGAGCCCCCAGTCCCAGGGCTCCCATAGCCCCTGTCCCACTGGGTGGTGAGCATCCATTTGTGATCTCTCAGCCCAGGCCAGCCTCCCCAGTGTGTCCTCAGACTCCCCCAGGTGCCCAGGAAGGCTTTTCAGATGTTCTGCCCACCGTAGGTAGGCCCGACCCCCTCAGTGGTCTCCCCTCCCCCTCGGGTCCTCCTTACCCACTCCACATGGCTGGCCTGCCTGGGCCCTCACCTCCTCTGCAGTAGACCGGCCAGCGACCTGGCTCTGAATCCTCTGCAGCAGCCTGCTCAGGCCTGGGGTCAGGGCCTCAGGGCCCTCAAGCAGGGCCAGGAGGTGGTCGGCGCGGGAGGCCCAGCGGCCAGCCTGGATGTCTGCACATGTGCCCTCAGGGTCGCTGAGGTAGAGGGCAGCGGCAGCACTGAGGCGGGCGATGTGCCCGGGCTCCAAGACGGACTGCTGGGGCCCTGGCTTCTCAGGCCTGCCCAGGGCCAGGGCGTCATCCACAGACAGGCACTGTGGGCAGAGACAGGTGGGCCGGGGCCAGGTGCCTGCGGCTGAGGAGCTGCCCGCTTCCCTGCAGGGGCCACACACACCAATCGCCGCCCTCTCCCTCACACACCCATGCACGCCCCTTGCCATCTCCTCCCCACCGTCAGTTACAGGCTTGTACACACAGAGGGACCCCAGGTAGTGGTCCCTTCATCCTGCAGTGTTTCTTCCTGGAACCACTGCCAACTTGATGGCCTGGGGACTGCTGGGCAGCTGGGGTGGGGGAGCAGCCTGGGGACTTGGAGCTGTGTATCCCCAGTGCAGCCCCCCTACCCTCAGCAGAGCAGGCCTATCTGAACAGGAGCAGAGGAGGGTGGGCTCGGGTCTGCAGGCAGGGCTAGGGCACTCAGGTTCTTGGCCACCCGGCCTCGGCCCGCCTCCTGGAGTTTGCCCAGGGCCCTTTGCTGCCAGTCCTTGGGGTGGAGCGGGCCAGGGCTGGGGGACCTGTCGGGTGGGGCTATTACCTTTCCACACGGCCCGTCGGTGCAGTGCACACGGGCCGCCAGTGTATTTAACAGGCTGCCCAGTGCCACGCGGTCCAGAACTCCCTGGCCTGAGGACAGCAAGGTCAGAAGAAGGGCAGGCTGAGCCGCCGTCCCAGTCACCACCAGCACGGCCAGCAGCAGCCCCGGCTTGAGCTGGAGCAGGCCTGCCATGCTGAGGCCCCCACGTGCGCTCATTGCCCTAGGGAGGCTGTGTTCGCTGGGGCTGGCTGCGGGCGGGCACAGGCTGCCTGGGGCTGGACTAGGGCTGGGCTCGACCCGCCCGGCCCAGGCACGAGGATCTCTCTCAGGTATTTCCTGCAGGGCTCTGTGATTGGCTGCTGAAGGCGTCGTGGGTTAACCATTCCAGTGGCAGATCCTCCCCACAGCGAGGAGCCGCTGCCTGTGGGGGGCGAGGGCTGGGCCCCTTCCCCTGGCCAAGGCAGCCTGGGCTTGCGCTAGCCTGCCTGCCACCCCTTAGAGCTGTGGGCAGGGCCACCCTCTCCACTCCCCCAAGGATCTGGGGTGTCACCTCCTGTGGCCCTCTCTCTAGGGGCTGCCTCAGGCACAGGGGCCTGGGGCAGAGGTGCATGGGTGCCAGCACAGTCTCACACAGACCCCATCCCCAGCAGTCCACCGGTGAGCTCCCCAGCACACACCCTTGCCCCCCTCTACACACCCTTGCCCCACTCCCCTCCCAGCCCCTTCCAGCGGGGCCTGGCTGGCTCAGGCAGCTTAGACCACCCCCAACCCCACCCCACCACCGCCACCCCAGAGCCTTTGAGGTCCCAGTTGGGGGTGGAGATGTGGGGCCCTCTCCTCCTAGGCCCTCCGTGTTGGGGGTGGGCTGGAGTCCAAGGGAACCGATGAGGTGCCAGCTCAGTCATGCTCCCCCACAAATGTTCCAGAGAAAATTCCCTAGGAAAGCCGTACACGGACAAATGGGAACCTGAGTCCTCCACCATCCCCCCCGCCCCCCAACATTGCCTTCCCCTGGCCCGTGGGGAGGGGCTCTGCAGGTGGGGAGGAAGTGTGGCAGGATCCTGGGCTCTAGGCCCAGGGGGGTGGGGGAGGGCTGTGGCTCCCAGCCCTGCTCCCTGCCCCTCCCTGCAGGTTCCCTCTCTGGCCTTTGAACCCCTGGGCCTTATCTCTGCCTAGTTGGCAGTCTAGGGGAAGGGGCAGACCCCAGGGAGCCAGCCAACACCACCACCCAGGTCTCAGGGCAGCCTTGCCTTTTGGAGGGCCCCTCCTCACCTGGTTCAGTGACCCCTGACCCTGAGGGTAGATATGACATACAGCCATGGGGTGGAGTGTGGTTGGGGTGGGGAAGCCTAGGCCCAAGGACTTTGTCCCCAGTGTCCTTTGGCACCCAGGGCAGGGCATCAGGCTTAGGACAATGTCCTGGGCCTGGGGTCAAGTGCTTCTCCTGCCCACCCCACCCACACACATGCTGGACAGCACCAAGATGTGACATCCATGGGTCCTAAGCGGGTGCTGGGGCAGGGGAGGGGATGGGAAGAGCCTTCAGGATCTAGATGATTCCCGGATCCCTGGGTCAATGAGGGAAGCGGGAGAGCTTCAGACACCCCCTCACACAGTTCTGAAAACTGTGGGCCCAAACTGGTCTTTTTCCTCACCTACCACATCAGGACGGCTGGGCCAGCTGGAGCTGGAACCTGGGACCAGGCTGCCGCCTTAGGCCACTACTCAAGGGTCTGTTAGCTTCTGGGCAAAGGTCTCAGCCCAGCCACCCACTGGCCTTCCCAGGTCCCTGGCTGAGGGGCAGACCTGCCTGAGCCCTTGAGGGCTCAGCACATGGCTGGCACTCCCCTCAGCAGCCCCTCACACCTCAGCAGACCTCAGTGCTGGCCCACATTCCTCTACTTCATGTCCCCCCACCTCTCCCAGCCGATGTCCTCCTTCCTAGCCTAGAGCAGCCACAGACAGAGTCACCAGCTCCCCTGCACACCTGCCTGCCCCCCGCCTGGTGCTGGGTTGTCCTCTGGGTGCTGCACCCTCTCCTGTATCCACAGACCCCTCCTGCATCATTCCGTCATCCAACAGGCACACTGCAGTCACTCCTGTCTTAAAACACATGCCCATGTTCACAGTGGCCAACACACAGAAACAGCCCAAGTGTCCATCTATGGACGGACGGATAAACAAAGTGTGGTAAATACATAGAACTCAATATTATACAGCCTTAAAAAGGAAGGAAGTTCTGATACACGCTATAACATGGATGAACCTTGAAGACATTATGCTAAGTGAAATAAGCCCATCACAGAGAGACGTATACTGTGTGATCCCAATCATGTGAGGTCCCTAGAGGAGTCGATCTAGGGACAGCAGGCAGCATGGTGGCTGCCAGGGGCTGGGGGAGGGGGATGGGGAGTTGTTTAACGGGGACAGTTTCAGTGTGGGAAGATGAAGAGTCCTGGAGATGAGTGGTGGTGGCTGCACAGCACTGTTAATATACTTAACGCCACTGAACTTAGAGATGTTTAAAATAGCAAATTTTATGTTTTATGTATTTTATTGCAATAAAAAAATATAGACTGGGGGCTGGCCCTGTGGCCCAGTGGTTAAGTTCACGCGCTCCACTTTGGCGGCCCAGGGTTTTGCCGGTTTGGATCCTGGGCGCGGACATATCACCGCTCATCAGGCCCACACAGCACAACCAGAGGCACTCACAACTAGAACCTACAACTATGCACCAGGAGGCTTTGGGAAGAAGGAGAAAAAAAAGATTGGTGACAGTCGTTAGCTCATGTGCTAGTCTTTAAAAATAAAAAAAAGAACCTCCCCTGATCCTTTGCCCCTTCAGCCCTTGACAGTGCAGCCCTGGATCTGGCTCTGACAGCCTCTCCCAGGTTCCCCAGAAGCCCCACCTCCCCCCACTCTTGTCGAGGTCACTGAGAGCCCCAGAGGACAGACCTACTGGTGTTTCTCCTTGGCTCAGTCTGCCCTGGACCCCCTGGGTCTCCTACCCTGGCCCTGGTGCCCCTTCTTTGGCTCCTTTGCGCGTCTTTCTATCCCCAACCTCCAAGCATGGCAGTGCCAGTCCTTGGACCTCTTGGGTAGAATTCCTGGCACCTGATTGCAGGCTTCTGCCCCACAGACACGGAGCCTTTGTGCTGCACACTTCCCTCTGCAACTCCAGCCTCCGATGTCCCGCCATCCACTTGACAGCTCCCCTTGACTGTCTGAGAGACAAACCCAACTCAGCCTGTGCAAACAGAGCTCTGGCTACTCCATCCCAGAGCCCCCGCTCCCCCGCAGGAGTCCACATTTCAGCTGGAGCTCTTCCATCCGTCCAGTTGCTCAAGTGCCAAGCCTGGGTGTAATCCTGGAGTTCTCACCCTCCACCGCATCCAGCCCAGCGATAAATCCTGTAGGCACAACTTGCAGCACAGTCCACATCAAGAACCTGATGGTGTCATCACCACCACCCCACCCCGCCTGGGCCTGGCCTCCCACACCAGTGGCTCTGTCTCTTCTCTTTCCCCTCTGTTCTTCTCTTTCCCCTGTAAAACCCAAGTGATAATGGGGACATGCCTCTGTTCGGAGCATCAACCCCTGCTCCCCTCTTCCCCCTGTGGAACCTGGCTCCCTCCTTGTTCTTTTGTCCAGGGTTGGCCAGCTGGCCCTGAGTGCCCCATGTGAAATGGCACCCCTCCACTGGCAGCCTTCAACCCCGCTTATCACCACCTGAAATACTACATGCCTTGTTTTGTGCTTCTTGATCCCACAGGTATCAAGAAAGCACCATTAAAAATGAGAAAATGCTACAATTAAACTCCAGCGCATCCCCAACCCCAATGCGAGAGCTGCTAAAACATGAAACAATGTATCTTGGAGTCCAGAGCTTTGGTCTTGTGGTTTGCTGCTGTCCGCCCGTGAGGACAAGGACATGGACGTGGACACCACAGGGCAGGGCTGCCTTCAGTGCTGACAGTGTCTGCCTTGTAGCAGGTGCACAGTAAACACTAGTAAATGAATCAGTGTTGGCCTTTGCACACCCATGTCCCCACCTGTAGTCTATTGCTTCCCTCACCAGGCCTCAGGCTAGGCTGGCCCAGGAGCTCTGTGGCACCTACTGGCTAGGCCTTGCTCCCGTGCGAGAACACCCTTGGTGGCGGGCAGGAGGACAAACTGCCCCCACCATGACTTACGTACTGGGCTCCAGTAAGCCACCGTACCTAGGGCCCTGCTGTGAAAAGTCAGAAGCGCTGTGCTGGCCTGCAGTGTCCCTCAGGATGGGGAGATGCTGGAGGGGCTGTAGCCACATTTCCAAACCTGGGGCGACACAGCTACCGCTGCCTCTAGCCAGCTGGGCCCCAAGCTGCCTGGAGTTCTCAGACAAGGGCTGGAGAGGTGGGTATGGCAGGTGGCCTCCTCTGTGGTCAGATTCAAGCCACATCTGGCCCAGGTGAAGGCTCACCTGCCCTCGTTTGCCCAGGCAGTGCCCACCAGGGAGGCTGTGGCCCCTGAACGGGCACTCAGGCCCTCCTCTGATGAACCGGCTGTGTGCTCAGAGCCTGAGTGCTCCAGGATGGCAGGATCCCACCTGAGGCCCAGAGAGCAACAAACATGCGGGGTAGGCCTGATGGGGGGAGTCGTAGACAGTAGCAGAGACGTTAGAAAGCATCTTTATTGTGAGGAGGAGAGGGGCCTCTGGGGTCAAAACACCATAGATGGACACACAGACAGGGCTACTATAGACAGCAAGAGCTGTGCAGACCGTCCAGGGATCGGGTGTCCGAAGGAAGCAGGAACAATCATGGGAGGCTGTGGCGGGAGACTGCAGGCTCAGGCATGCAGGAAGCGGTTGAAGGCGTTGTAGGCTGACTCCAGGTCGAAGAGCATCTGGCGCACCTGGGAGTCGTCTAGCTCGTCTGATGCTGACATGCCGCTCAGGGTCTGCAGCCTGCAGGAGCACAGTGCTGGCGTGTGTGGGCTTACAGAGCTGCAAGGGCACACAGCAGCTCAGCTAAGGGGACACTCACCATTGGCTGACGGTCTGTCGGCCCTCAAAGTCAGGGGGCAGGTGGCTCATACGGTGCATAGTCTCCATTAGCTCCCGCAGGTCAGGCTGGATCTGTGGACAAGGCTACACTGGAACCACCCCCTGTCCCCTGCTGTGTGCCAAGCCTGCTCCCTGCCCCCCACTGCTGGTGCTCCGAGTCCCCCAACCCACCCTGCCCGACCCAGGAGCCACACCTCGTCCATGGCCCGGATCTCCAGGCGCAGCTTGTCCATCACTGTGATGAAGAGCTGGAGGCAAGTGTGTGAATGAGGCAACACAGACCCACCCTAAGCTCTTGAGGATGGAGACCACCTGTAGCCTACAAGCCTGGCTCCTCTGCAGGGCTGAGCCCAGGTCAGCCCTCGCCCAGCCCCTCTGGCCTCTGGCCTCAGGAACCCACCTCTCCCTCCTCAGCCTCAGCTGTCTGGTCCCTTGCGGCTCCTCCTGCACCCCATCCCTGCAGCCTGGGGCTCCTCCCCATGCTGCATGGCCCATAGACGTGGGGGCTGCTGCTGCTCATGGCCCCGCTTTGGCTGGGCCTCCTGGGGCTGTGGGAGCCCTGGCTGTGTTGAGCCTGGGCATGACCCACATGGGTCTCAGGCTGGGGAGGACCCTCAGGGGGGCTTCCTGGATGCTGCCCAGGGAGAAAAGCCTGCCCACCTCTCTCATTCCCAGCTATGGGGGGCTCCCACCCAATGAGTCCAAATGCTGCACAGCCCTGCAAGCCCCAGGACTCAGTGTGAATGTGTGACCATGGCCGGCAGCATCGGCCTTCCTGCCTCCCTGCAGGGCTCCCGGGAGGCCATGGGGCACACCGAGACGACATCTGCAATGCAGCGGTTGAGGTTGCCCTTGTCGTCCTTGATGGTGATGGGTCGGTCCTCCTTGATCCTCTCCATGGCAAGTGGGCAGTCCAGCTGAGGGAGGGCACAGAGTGCTGGGCCTTGCAGGACAGCAGGCCTGTGCTGGCCAGGCCCTGTCCCAACAGCACCCACACTTCCCACCTCCCGCCCCTCGGGGTGGAGGGGCAGCTCACTCACACGGAACTTGCGGCAGAACTCATCAATGGAGCTGATCTCTGAGCCCTGAACCTGTCGGAAGGCAGCTTTGTACTGGACCAGAAGCCGGGAGCAGGCTGCCGTGTACCTAGGGAGAGGGCCAGGCCGCTGCCCTCAGCACTGGGCCAGCCCTGCCCGGCACATGCCACTCTCCCTTGGCCCATCCAGGCATGGGGCAGGTGTCCCGGAGGGCTGGGTGACAGGTCAGATACGGGCTGTCGAGGGGAGGCTGGGGGGTCTACACAAGGAAGAGCTCTGGATGACAGGGGAGTGCAAGGTATGGCTGCCACACACGACCAGGCCTGGACTGTGCAAACTGGCCCCAAGCCCAGCACTAGGCAGAGGCCTGGCCAGCCCCTCGTGCCCGCTCTCCTGGGATGTTGACCATGCCTCCACATCAGAAGCTCATGGTCTGGGGCAGGCCCCGTGGTGTAGTGGTTAAGTTCAACCATGCTCTGTTTCTGTGGCCTGGGTTCACGGGTTCGGATCCTGGGTGTGGACCTACAACAGTCAATGGCCATGTTGTGGTGGTGACCCACATGCAAAATGGAGAAAAACTGGCACAGATGTTAGCCCAGGGTGAATCTTCCTCACCAAAAAAAAACGAAAAAAAAAAAAAAGTCCTAAGGGGCGGGCCTGTTTCACTGAATAAAGACCCTACGTACCTCCTGGGCACCAGGCCTGGCCAGCAGCACCTCACAAACTGGCCTCTCCAACACTCCTTCTCACTTTCTGAAGCCCTCTCACTGATAAGGACATCTGTGCCCAGGAGAGCAGGGCTGGGATGGAACCCCAGCACCAGGGTGGTGGGCACAATTCTCCCCTGGGACACTCAGTACCACCATCAGGACTTCCCCAGCTGAGACAACACTGAGGCCACCAGCACCTAGGGGCACCCTCCTGGTGCTGGGCAGGCCCCACGGAAGTGGGCAACTCACAGCCTGACAGAAGAGGCGGAGACCCACACGAATCCCCAGCTCGGGCCTCAGACCCTTGCTCTTGTTTCCTACTAAGCACCCAGGCCCTGGAGGGCAGAAACAAGCTTCCGAGGATGGGTGCCATCGACGGCACAGGGATGGCAGGCTCTCACTCATTGGGGGTGACACAGTCCTTGATGTATGCCTTCTCCAGGGCCTGCATTGTCTTCACAACCGCAAACAGCTCTGCCATGTTGTCATACCTAAGGAGAGTGTCTTTATTGGACTGTGTCCACCGAGGCAAGGAAGCCGAAGCCCCCAGAGCCCGGGGCACAGCTGCCCGGGCACAGCCACAGCAGCTCGGCACAGTCTGCCTCTCCCACCCGGCCCTCAGCAAGGCTCCACGGCACTGCAGCACTGCTTCCCCAGCCTGACCCCATGTGCTTCTGACCGTCGGTGTGGGGGTGGGTCTGGGGTTGGGGGAGGTTGTCTGGGGGAGGCGGGCAGGCATGGATGTGTTCCTTGGGGGTGGGCAGCCTGGGTGCTAGACTCACTTCTCCCGCTCCCGGGCGTTCTTGTACAGCTTCACTTCCTGTTGGAGAGGGGGCAGTGTGTCAGTGGCACCAGGGTGGCTGCAGGGTCCTGGGGAAGCTCACATGGGCATTGGCTGTTGGCCAATGCCAGCCAGGTGAGTGTCAGCCACTCACCTCATACAGCTCTGGTTTGTTTCCAGGGGCTGCAACAGAGGAAACAGAGCTGCTAGGCGGGCCACAAGGCGACCCCTAATGGGCCTGTCTGCCTGTCCTGGACCCATTCTCATTTCAGAACCTCTCCTGAGGCCTCTCCCTGTGCTGTCTCCAAGAGCCCAGAGGTAGCTGGAGGATGGGAATTCCACTCTTGGCCCCCCAAGTTCCTGGGGGGACCTGAGCAGAAGACACACCTCTGAGGCCAGAGGGCCACAAGCCAGGCCTGGCCCCTCGCCCCACCACTGTTCCTCAGCCCTCTCCCTCTACAGCAGGTGACCACACCTTGCTTATGGGGCAGAAACAATGTGTGTCACGTGCTTTGTGACCTTTTCCCTGGCGTGGTGACTCTCGGATGCCCAGAGCCCCTCAGAATCCAGCTGCACCAACCCTGTCATCTCTGCCCAGCCAGCCCCAGCTAGAGGTCTCTGGGCCAGTGATAAAGTGATAAACTGTACCAGCCCCTGGCCACCCCTTTAGGCCATGTGTAGGGGGAAACTTATAGACACCTCCCCCAATCGCCAGCCGCTGCTCCCATCAACCTCTGCAGCAGGGGCTGAAAGCCTAGGCCCTTTGGGTCCCAGGCCCAGCTTGGCCCACACTCACCTCCCATGCCCGGAGTGGCTGGGATCCCGTGAAACATCCTGCAGGCTCAGGCAGCCACACCAGAGACCTGCAGAGCAGAGCCAGCACCAACTCGAAGGTGACCCCTAAAACTGGAGCACTAGACCTCACAAAGAGCTTCCTGGTCCCCCGCAGAGGGATAGGAAACAACACTGAACACACAGGGCACTCTGTGCCCTGCTGGGAACACCCGTCCCACCTGGAGGCTGTCAGGAGTGGGTGCAAGAGAACAGAGCAACAGGTGGGGCGGGGGGCGGGGTGGGGTGGGCCTCATGGCAAGTCAGGGCAGGCTGCTCTGAGCCAGGTGACCAGGAGGAAGAAGAGATGGTAGCAGCTATACGCTGGGGAGAAGCATTTGGGCAGAGGGAACCACACACATCCCACAAATTTGGAGGAACAGACAAGCCAGGGGCCAAGGTCTTTCTGACTGAGGGGCTTCCTGGGGAACCAGAATGGAGAGGCAGGCGGGATCAAGCGTGCAGCAGAAGGAATTCTGGTTTTCATACTAACACAGCTCGAGCTACTGGAGGGTTGAAGACAAGCTCTTGGGGATCCCAGCTGGGCAGGGGGCTGAGAAAGGACAGAAGCAGGAGGCCCATGGGAAGGTCCTGGCCAGTCAGGAAGTTGATGGGGAAAGCTCCCGACACGCTTTGGAGGTGAACCACCAGACTCACTGATGGACTTGAACCGGGTTGGGAATTTAAAAGGAGCCAAGAATGACACCCTGTTTTTGGCCCAATGGTACTACGACAGTAAGGAGGACTGAGAGGGAGTCGCCGGGAAGAGAAGCAGGTTTGGAGGGCAGGCAGGTGTGCAGCACAGTGTGCCGTTTCGGGTGTGTTGGGTTTAAGAGGCTCTGCAGACACCCCAGGAGGCGTGCCTCATGAGGCAGCTGGAGGCCAGGCGAGAGGCCCAGGCTGGCAGCGCTGGGTCGGCGACACCGTCGGGGGGGATGGCCTCACAAAAAGGACGGTTAAGGGGTGAACGAAGATACAAGAGGAAGAGCAAGGCTGGAGGCCGGGGCGCCCAGGGCGCGGACAGGGAGGGGCCGTGTCCGAGGCAGGCGCAGCGACAGCAAACCCCTGGATGTGGGTGCGGACGCAGACACGATGCGGCAGCCCCCTCGGACGCCGGGGAGGAGGGAGCCAGGTCAGACCGGACCAAAAGAAGAATAAGGATTCTGGGCAGGCCCAGAGAATTCCATTCCGAGGACGAATGACCCTGCAACGAGCGCACTAGCGGCCCAGCGCGCCCGCCGGGGACGCCCGCCAGGCCGCCGCGCGAGGCGCACTCGGGGGACGGCACGGGGCCGTGCTACCGGAAGGGGTGCGGCCGGGGCGGCCAGGCTCGGGCACGCCGAGAGCCCGGCGGTCGGGTCCGGGTAGCCGCCGCAACGAGGTCTCGCTCGCAGGCGCCAACCCCCGGGCGAAGCCAAGGGATTTGGGGTCCCGGGCGCAAAGAGGGTAGCCCCCCACGGTGCGAAGACGCCCGCGGGCCTAGGCCAGAGTCGCCGCCCCCATCCAGCCAGCGGGCCCTTTCCCGCCCGTCCCCCGGCCCGCGGTACCTGGGCGGGCTCGCCGGATCCCGGAGATGGCGTCGGGGCGGGTCGCCCCCGCCTGCGCCTGCGCGCACCCCATCAGCCCGCCCCTCACGCCTGCGCACGCGCGCGCCGGGGACGGCCCCCGCCCTGGCCACGCCCCCGACACCGGGGGCGGGCACTTGGCTCGCGATCGGTACTGCCGAGGCTTTGCCCTCGCCTTTAGCGCCTCTAAGTGGCCGGAACTGCCCGCAATTCCGGCGGGCTCTCAGCTTCCCTACAGCAAAGCGGACACCCGCCTTGGGCCTTGCGGCAGCAGCCGCTCTGATTTATTAGGGCTTCCTGGAGGAGGGGGACGGGGCGGCGCCGTCAGAGGCGCCTGAAGAAGAGCTTGGGGCCGCGGTCCAGGGTGCATGCACCAGGGCCCGGATGGCTGGGCAGCAGCTGGCGCAAAGTGTCCCGGTCCTGAGCGGAGAGGCGTCTGCTGCACAGCTGCAGCTCCTGCAGCTGCGCGGTGATCTTGTCCCAGAGGCCCAGGCCCAAGGGGCCCTGGACGGCACAGCCTGCAGAGGGGGCAGGGGCAGGAGCAGGCCTTAGAGTGGCTCTGGCAGGACAGAGCTGGGCGCGCCTGTAGGAGCCTGTAGTGTTCAGGCAAGCCCCATACGACTCCCAAGCCCGTGTCCTTCTCTCTTTACCAGTGTGGCCGTTGGGAAGAAACGCTTCCCCTGAGGCTCCAAGGGCTGCAGCCAGGCACATGGGCAGAAGCCCAGGGGAGGCCCGGTAACAGTCTAGAAAGGAGTGCTCTCCCAGAGGGGCTGCCTGGGACCATGGGCGCCTTCCACGGCCAGTGGTCACACAGAAGGGAGATCCGCCAAAATAAACAGCATTCACATCTGTGCCTCTGACTGTCTATAACGACACCTAGGTCTCTCCATCCATAAAATGGACACAATATGGCTGCCTGTGAGTCTCAGGAGGACACTAAGCTTCCAAGGCTTGATCCTCAGAGGCCAGAGAGTGCCCAGTAGGCTCAGGACCCCAGGGAACTTGGTGAAACAGAGCAGATGCCAGCAAGCCAGGTGTGTGGGGAGCAGCCCCTCAGCTGAGTGCCGCTCTCCCACCAGCCTGCCTTCTTCAGTGGGGCCTTCCCAGAGCAGCCAGCCTGGCCTGTGGGGTAGGGACTGAGGAGCAGGAAGAACCCAGGGGTTCCCCATGTGCACACCAACTCCCAGCCCTTGTCCTCCTGGAGGGCAAAGCCTGGTGCTCTCCTGCCCAAGGCCCCATCTGGATGTGCCAGGCTGCTGGGTGGTCAGTTTACCAAATGCACCACCCCTGGGGTCATCCTCAAGACAGCTGTGGTGGGGTACTGTGCCCTGGTGTGACCAGAATGAGAACAAGCTAAGTCAGGCCACAGGCAGGGAAACGAGGGTCAGAGCTGCCCCTGCCATGAAGTCAGAAGGTCCCTTGGTGGCAGCTTTCACCACCCTGACCTTGAGCCCCTCCTCTCGCCAATGGGAATGAAGTCCCTGAGGAAGGGGACTCCTCAGCCATGGCCCAGAGTCAGGCTGAACAGGCCAGAGACCCCACGCTCCTCCTAACCCATCATTTTAGGAGCTGGGTTCACACCCCTTTCCAGTCATGCTGGTCACTTTTCCCCACTGTGTCACACTTGCTGTCTGGCTGGTGGCAGTGATGGCCCCTTCAGAGGAGCCAGCTGGGCCTCAGGAAGGTCCCTGAGGAGGGATCTCTGTCATCAGCCCTGGTGTGACAGGTGTGGCCACCACACTGAGGGCTCACCTGACAGGCTGAGGAAGCTGAGGCCTTGGGGTCGCTCCTTGAGGGCAGATAGGAGCTCCTCCAGGCTGGCACAGCTGATCTCAGGATTGGCAGACAGGTCCAGCGAGACGAGTGAGGGGCAGAGAGGGAGACATCTGAGACAAGGGAGGAAGCACGAGGGTAAGCTTCCAGAGAGGGAGGCCCCCACCACTAGGCAAAGCTGCCCCAGGCAAGCCCACAGCTCTATGAGCCACAGGCCAGGCCCAGCAGGTCCTGCCCCCAGCTGGGCACAGGCATAGGCGCTCCCCCAGGGCCGGCCGGGCACTGCCAGGGCCAGGACCACAGTGGCCAGGCCTGGGTGTGACTGCCTGGCTTGGGTGCCCCTGACACTCCCAAGAGCCAGCCAAGGCTGGAGGGTCATGAGAGCAAGTGGCCCTTGTGTGGACTGCTGCACAAAGAGTGACAGGAAAGGACACAGCAAGGGAAGGGCTCTCAAGAGCCACAGGACTGTGGGAAGAGAGAAACACGAAGAGGGTCGGGCAGGAGGCAGCGGAGAAGCTGGAAGGAGCCAGGCCTCGGGGCACACTTGAGGAAGGAGCGGGCACCTCTGTGGTCCTTCCCTGCTGGACCCAGCTCCCCCAGGCTCCTGGGCCTGGAGATCAGACAGGGGAGCACAGGAGGGCGGGGGAGCATGGGCAGGGGCGTTACCTGCTTAGGTCTCTCACTGCCTTGTCGCCCAGGTGGTTTGCAGACAGGCTCAGGTGTGCCAGAGCACAGCCTTCCTAGATAAAGTAGAGGCCCAAGGGGGGCCAGACTGAGTGGGGCACCTGGCCTCCCTACTCCCCACACCCAGGAGGCCGGATATCTTTCCTTTTCCTTGGGAACAAGGGAGCAAACACTCTCTGACCCTGGAGGCACCAGTGGAGAGCAGCGTCCCCTGAATTTGCAGATCAGAAGGAAACACCTCTTCTTCTGGTGTGAGTCACTCCTGCCACACAGGGACCCAGCCTTGCCTGGAAGAGCCCCCTGGAGAGTCTGGTGTGCTCCTTGGGACCTGTCTGGGGCCCTTCCTGCTGGCCAGGAATTAACAGCCTGAGGCAGGCAGCTCTCCAGAAAGCTTCCCCCGCAGCTGCTCTTCCGTAACCTGCAACCCTCTTTCCAGCCCCCTGCCCCCAGGCTTCATCTGTGGGACCTTTGGCCAGGGTTCCTCTGGCTTGGCGCCCCTCCCCAACTGTGTACCTTGGTCAGGTATCTGACCAGGGGCTCCACCAAGCTGGTGTCGTTCTTTATGGCTGCCACGGAGTTGAGCTCCAGGCGCAGGAGGGTGTGGGTGGGCAGGCTCTGCAGGGCCTGGGCGAGGGCGGAGGTGCCCAGGACGTTGTAGGACAGGGACAGCGTCTTCAGGTGCTTGGCATCTGCACCAGGGCCCAGAACCTCTGTCAGCTCCATGTGGCCATCAGCACTGCTGTGTAATCCTGGGCCCAAAACCCTCATGACCCTCTGGGAAGCCCTGGGGTTCTGTGCACAGGGAAATGGAGGCAGCTCTTGCCCAGGGTCTCCCAGCTGGGAACAGGGGAGGGCCAGACTGCTGAGCCCAGCTTGTCTCCACCATTTCTGGGTCCCCTGACTATCCCCAGTGACTGCCTCTCTGGGCCCTTGGGCACGCCCTTCTGATGGCAACTGGAATCCTGGGGCCAGGGAGCGCATGTGCCTGTCAGCTTACCTTGGAAGGCGCTGCCTAGGGCTGCCTTCAGGAAGAAGCTGGGGCCAAAGCCACAAGCCTGGAGGTGCAGGGTGCTGAGCGAGGGGCAGGCCTGCAGAATGGAGGCCAGGGCCTGACCACAGCCATCCCCAAGAGGGTTCATGCTTAAGTCCAGCTCCTCCAAGTTCTGCAGAAGACACAGGCCCCCCAGAGGATCTGGTCTCCTTGCTGTCCCAGAGCTGGGCAGCGGCCGGCACTCCCAACTGCACCTCTCCACCTAGTGACCAGCTGAACGCCTATGTCCTGACCCTGCCCTGATGACCACCCGCTGCTCCCCATGCCTCTACCTGCAAGGTGGTCTGCCCCAGGAGGCCCATGGCAAGTTGGCGCAGGCCTTCAGGGCCCAGATGATTAGAGGACAGGTCGAGGAGGGTCAGGTTGGGCACAGTGCCCAGGGCAGCCAGTAGCTCGGCGGCACATCCGTCCCCTAGCCGGTTCCCTGCCAGGCGTAGCTCCCGGAGTGCTGTGTGCAGCTTGAGGGCCCGTAGCAGGGGCGTGAGCTGGGCCTGGCGCAGGGCCAGGGAGCAGGCACTGAACAAGGGGCCTGAGCTGTGGCGCTCCATGGCCTGCAGCACCTGCTGGTGCTCCCCTGGAGGTGGGTGGGTGTCACCAGGGCCAGAGCCTACCTGGTCTGCCCTGTGAACCCAGGACAGCAAACCAGGCGGCCCCTCCTTACTCATGAGCCATGGGGCACCCAGTGGAGGTGTTGCAGGGCCCACTCCCACCAGCCCACGGACCCAGCACAGTGTGAGTCCCATGTGTGGCTGGTGGATGGTGCTGATCCATCTCTGCTGCATCAGGCCCTCCCCAGAGGGGCCCTGACCTCCATCTGCCACCCCCACACCTCAGAGTCCCTGAGGCAAGCTTCCTTGGAAGCTTTCCTGGCAGCTCCCAGCTGTGCCAGACTTCCCCGCACTGGGCTGGTCTCCATGGCTCTGGTGGCTCTCTGTCCCACCTCCAGATGGAGCCATCTTCCCCTACCTGCCATCGACAAGTATGGACACTGGGTGGGGAAAGAACACCTGAAGACAGGTGTGGTGGGAGGCAGCCTTGATGGATACCCAGGAGTGGCATGGGGAGGAGGAGCCTGCATACCCAGTCCTGCTGCCTAGGCCGCTGAGGCCCTCCTGGACCCCTACCTTGCTCCAGGCTCTGGCAGGCCCTGCGGTAGCGGTCAGTGAGTGGGGGGAGGTCCCACGAAGTCACTTCAGCCAACACCTGGAAAGCATCATTGCCATGTAGCCCCAGGGCCCCCAGCACCAGGCTACACCCCGAGCTCAGGGCCCCGGCTCCTGCTCACCTCCTCATTGCTCTGCAGCACGTCAGGAATGGGGTCCTGTGGGGCCAGGAGGGCCCCGTCCTTTTGTAGGGTGAGCCGTGGCAGCAGCCCACAGGCCTGATAGTAGCGCTGGGCAGCCTGTTCAGCCAGCCAGGCCACAGAGTGGGCTTCCCTGCTGTGGGGATGGGGGCACGCTGAGCCCTGGCCCCACCAGGTTCCTGCACACACCGAGGAAAGGCCCCCGGTCCAACCATCTCTGCTGTGGGTTGCCAGCTTCCCTGTCTGGCTCCTTCCCTCTCCTCTGCCCCTGCTCGGGACACCTCCAGCTCCTCCAGGTGGTTCTGGGAGCCCTGACTTGACCACCCTGGACCCTGCCTATGCCTTACTCTGGCCTGTGGACTCAGCCCAGCTACCCAAGCCCCTGGGCCAGCAGGAGACAAAGTGAGCCATCGCACGTCCCGACGTGCAAACACGAGGGTTCCTTGGCCCCACCCCCTGGAATGGAGCCCACGGGGGCCAGAGGAAGTACCTGCCCCACCTGGGAGAGGGCAGGAGACACTTTACCTGTGTGGGACAGGGATGAGAAAAAGATTATCCTGAACTCGAACTCGAACCCGGATGGGAGGGGGCAGGACCGGACCCTAGTGGGGGGCGCAGGGAGGCAGGGGCTGAGCCAGGAGAGACAGAGCCCCTCATCCCCACCTGCCTTAAGCCAGGGAGCTGGCTCTGCTCTAGGTTCGAGCACCCACCGAGGGCTGGCCTGCCACAGGGGTCTCCCCGCTGGGCCCTGAGGCCCTGGGGACGTCGGGGCTCTGTGGGGGCTCTGCAGCCGAGCTGTGGTCTCCACCTGCCGCAACCTGCGCACTCCGACTCTTGAGATGGGGCAGCTGGCTCTGCCTGGCCTGGGCCTGCAGCCTGACAGGGCTCTTGTCTCTGCCCGATTCCAAGGCACAGTGCCTGGCGCTGTCCCCACCGCCCTGGGGGCGGGGCAGGCGGCGGCCCCGGTGGCTCTGGGTCAGCAGCAAGTCGTCTTCCAGCCAGTCCTCAGCCGGGCACTCCTCCTCGGGGATGAGCGCTGCCTGGGGGACGGGGGCCTCGCCTGCACCTCGAGGTGCACCAGGCCCCCGGCGGCAGCTCTGGGCACTGCCCACACCTCGGATGGCTGCCACATAGGCTGCCCGGCCGGCACTCGCTGTGGCTGCTTCCCTGTTGCTGGTGGGGCCAGGAATCCGGGCCTTGGTCTGCTGTGCTGGGGCAGAGTGCCGAGGCCTCTTCTGGATCGGCTGGGGGAAGCCCATGCTGTCCTCGCCCTCCGAGCTGCTACTGCTAGCCAGCTCGTGCCTGCTCCTCCGAGGCCTGGCCACAGCTGGCACCGCCTGCCCCTGGGAGACCCTGGCACTGGCCTGAGAAGTCTCTGGGGGTTCTGGGCAGGGGCTTGAGGGAGGAGAGGTCTCAGGGTCAAAGAGATGGTTACTTAGGAAGGTCTGGGGAGCCAGGGAGCTGTGGGGAGCTGTGGGGAGACAGAATTGACTGTGAGGCTGGGCGCGTACCATCCCTGCCACCCAGGGTAACTGCCCCTTGGAGTCAGGGCCCAGGGCACCCTCAGGCTAAGGAGCAACGTCCCTAGGGGTAAGAGGTCCCTGCTTGCCTTGGCCCAAGGAGGCCACCTGGAGCAGCCTCTCCATGGCGCCAGCCTTCTCTCGTGTCTCGCTGTCCAGATCCTTGTAATACAGCTTCACCCACTGCTGCAGCGTCTCCAGTGGGCTGTAGCCCTGTGTGGCACCCAGCTGAGCAGGGCTGGCAGGAGCAAGCCCCGCCAACCATAGCCCATGCTCACCTAGCCTGAGCCCCCACTCACCTTCCTGGTTCGGAGGGTGACTGAGGCCCCTCGCTCAATGAGCAGCTCTGCTACTTCGAAGTGGCCACAGTTGAGGGCATCGTGCAGGGGAGTGATGCCCTCACAGCCCTGGCCGCCTGGGTCATCCACTGCAGCCCCATGGTCCAGCAGGAAGCGGACAATGTCTGTGGACCAGGGGACATGAGTCAGCTCCCAGAGCCCTTCTCAGACCCTCCCCCATGTGCTCTCCCACACTCACCCAGGTGCCCGTAGTTGCAGGCTTCGTGCAGGGGTGTCCAGCCACAGTAGTCCCGAGGGTTCAAGGGGTGGCCCTGTGACCAAGGACGGGAAGGAGCGTGGCCTCACCCCAGGGCTCTGAGGCCTGGGGAGGGCTAGGGCCTTGGTCTCAGAGCCTGGAGCAGCCCCCACGGATCCATTCCCTGGCCCAGCCTGGCCCTGGTCCCGCAAGAGCGAGGGAGACACTGCCCCACCATGAGGCGCAGCCCTGGGAGGGCCTCAGGGGCTTGCACAGGGCCAGCAGCCACGGTGCTCCCTCCAGCCCCCTGGTCCAGCCCTGTCCCCTTGGGGAGACAGTGTACCCATCGGAGCCCCTGCAGCTTGAAGGGTGGCTGAATGGGGCGGTAGGCACACCTGCCTCACGAGATCCTGGACACGGCCCAGCTGGCCCTCGATGCAGGCTCGGTGCAGCATGGTCTCCCCCACGTCATTGCGCCGACTCCACTGTGGGACAGCCACCCCAGAATGGGGAGCAGAGGTGTGAGGCGACCAGGCAGTGCTGGTGAGCCCAGGACGGGGATACACACTCACCCTGCTGTCCTCACCTCAGTCAGTCTCCGCCGACCCCGGCAGCTCTGGAGCTCCTCCTCCATCTCATCCTCTGCAACAGAGCCGAGCCCACCACCCCAGGTGAGCCAAGTGCCCTGCCCTCCCAGGCCTGGAGCTGACTCCTAGCCCACTCCCAA
Organism: Equus quagga; assembly: GCF_021613505.1. Classification (NCBI taxonomy): domain Eukaryota; kingdom Metazoa; phylum Chordata; class Mammalia; order Perissodactyla; family Equidae; genus Equus; species Equus quagga. Next base: position 597,429 of record NC_060282.1, on the reverse strand, counting down.
CCTTGCCTATGGTCACTCCCGGCCGGTCCCTCTGCCCACGGGGGGCACTCTTGACCTTTCTTCCCACCTGACTCCCTGTCCACCATGTGCTGACCTCTCGCCCTGTATGCAGACCCTGCTCTGTGGGTCAGTCTCTCCCATCCCAGACCTCTGCTGTCCCTCTCCTGGGAAGCCTCCTTGTCAAGTCACGTCATACTTTAAAACTAGCTTGTCCCTAGAACCCGGATGCTCTCTACCTGAACACTCCTGCCCCTCTTGTCTGCGTCCAACTCCTCCCAGCTGTTCTCTGCCCAGTCCCACTCTTCACTACTGCTCTTGCTCTCTGCTCCCTCCTATGCCTCTGACTCTTTCTAGAAACTTCTTTCTCTCCACAGGCTTCTCTTACTGGGACTGTCTTGAACAGCACTGCCTAAAGCTCCTGTCTTTGGTCCTCTCTCCCTGCCCCTCATGTGGCTTCCCGCACCCACACCAGTGACATGCAGACTGATGACCCCTAAGGCATGGCCCGAACTTCCCAACGGCCCTGGTCACTCACCAAGAGGTTCTGGAGACCCCTCAAGTTCAAAACGGAACTCTCCCCTCCTGGCTTCAAGGACGAGGTCCCCACTCCCCACCACTTAGCCAGAAACCAGCTGACTCCTTGTGCTCTCCCACCTGGCCCCAACCCTGCCCTGCTTCCCTCTGCCCTGAGAGGGCTTCAATCCAAGCCCACCCCAGCCTGTCCCTCTTGGCCACCTTCCATGAGGCTGACCATGCTGGCCTAGGGGAAACTGTACCAGCTCCTGGCTCTCGAGGGTTTTAGGACGTGCTGAGCTGCAGAATGGCAGCCAGTGTGCCATCTCCGCTCCCGCCTTGCCTGGCTTGAGTCCCAGCCCTCCCATGGTGCCATAGCCCCAGGTCTGACCCTGCGCCACCTCCCCCAGCGGACACCCACAGCTCCCATCCCTGGCCCCCCACCCAGAAGGTCCCAGGACTGCCCCAGCTCCTTGCACATGTCCCTCCTCCGTCTGCCTCACCAGCATTGGCTGCCCCTCCTCCGAGGGACTGTCTCCTCCTGTCATGAGCCTGTGAGCAGGCCCCTCGAGGGCCCCACGCTCACCAGCTCCAGTCCAGGGCCTGGCTCAGAGCAGGCATCGGGGAGGAAATGCCAGGGGCAGCCAGCAAGGTGACCAAGGAGGTGTTTGGGCCTCACCGCTCTCTGAGAGCTCCACCTCGCTGGCCTCCAGGGTGTGGTCATCCCCCTCTTCCTCCTCGTCCTGGTCCTGGTCCTGGTCCTGGTCCTCCCCATCGTTGGCAACACTCAGCTCCTGCAATCTGGCTTCAACGCCAGGAGCTTCCTGGGGCTGCAGCCTCAGCTGCACGGTGTGGAGGTGCTGCAAGACCTGCCTCTGAGGAACAGGGTACAGGCAACTCAGGGGCCCCAGGGATGTCAACTGCCCCAAGTGGAGAGAACAAGGGGACAGGCAGGCCGTGCCTGGGGTCTCAGGGTGGGTGGGTGGGCTCCCACACCTGCAGCTGGGGCTGCTGGGCCTGTTGGGCACAGCTGAGAGCCTTCTGGAAGCACGGCGCCAGGAGCTCATAGGCATCGCCAGCCTCTTCTCGGGACAGCGCAATGTTCAACCAGGTCTTGGCTTCCTGGAGCAGGAGGATGAGCTCAGTGGCTACTCCCTACCACATCTAGCTGGTCACAGCCATGGCCCAGCTCCCCTCTGCGCCCACATGAGACAGGAGGATGGCAGCTCTGGGAAGGGAATGCAAGAGCCATGGGGACAGAGATCCACTATGTGCTGGGCAGGGCTGGATGCCATCAGCTCTCACCTCCAGGGCATTGCCGTCACGCAATCTCAATTCCTCCTCATAGTGGTGCACAGCCCGGCGGTGGTCCTTCATGTCTCCCAAGGTGGCAGCCAGGGACACGTGGATGACAGCCAGCTCAGGCCCTGGCCTGTTTAGCAGCTCTGCGAAATGTAGCTGGGAGGCAGTGACAGTGAGGCCAGGGCCGCCCTACACCTTGCCAGCCCTGAGTGTTGTCGCCCCTCTCCTCCCACCCTAGCCAGGGGTGTGCACCTGCTTCTCGTAGGCCTTGGCCGCCTTGGGGAAGTCGCCTGCCTTGGAAAATAGGTCCCCCAGCTGCTCACAGATGCCCATGGCGCCTTGAGGGTCACTGCCCTCAGCCTCCTCCAGCCGCTGCTGCAGCTGGACCACTGCCAGCACTGCCAGTAAGAGCCTCATGCAAGGGGGCGGCAGAGCGTGGGGCTCCAACCCAGCTCTGCCACCTGTTAGCCGTGTGCCCTTAGGCAGCCACCCACCCTGTCCGGGCCTCTGCTCACACACTGGTAAGAGGGGGTATAGGAGAATCTATCTTGCAGGACCGCGAGGATTAGAACTAACAAATAACTTGAGCAGTGCCTGGCTTGCAGCAGAGGGGAACACTGTTGACTGTCACTCGTCAGTCCTCCTGGTTGCGGGCACTGTCCACTCCATCCTCAGTAGGCAGGGATGATTTCTGCCTCCAGCTGGCCAGTGGAGATGCTGGCTCACACCTAAACACCCGGCCAGTCTCCTGACCACCCTCAAGTGTCCCTCCAACAGGCTAGGTTTTGACTCAGAGAAGTGGGGCTCTCCTCCCAACACTAAGTAGGGGAGGGGCAGCAACATGTCCATATTGATGCTGCCATCTCCCCAAGGACATGTGCTGAGGCCTCCTCTACTGAGGGAGGGGAGCCCTCTCTACCCCTTCCCATGCGGCTTCAGCCTCTTGGGATCCCTTCCAGACTCACCATGCTTGAGAGTCCGGCAGATCACTGCCTTCTGCAAAGGCTTCTGGGAGCCCAGCCTGTAGGCCTTCTTCAGGGCTCTTTTAGCAGCCAAGAAATCCCCCAGGTCTTGGAGGACCTGGGGGACAAGGGAAGGTGAGGCTTGCAGACTCCCCAAGGCCCAAGACCTCCCAGGGGCTGAGCCCAGAGCCACTGAGAACTAGCACCTGTGAGAGGAGCAGGCAGCATTCGCTTTCCATGAACTCCTTCTTCATGATGCGTGCGCACTCCCGGGCCCCCTCCAGGCAGCGCATGGCCTGGGAGTGCTGCCCTCTGCGCCAGTGGATGGCACCCAGGTTGTAGCGGGCACGGAATAGGTCCTCGTAGAGGTGGTTCTGCCTGCGGATGGTGACAGGTGCTCAGAGTGCCCACGGCACTCTTACTTTGGGACAGCACAGTGGCACCTGAAGCACTGACAAGCAGCTGCTGATGCCACTTGGGATTCTAGCTCTGCCATGCCAAGCCTGTTCTTCCCTCAGCACATGGCACACACACACGTGCCAGGGTTCCTCTGCTAATGGGAAATGGACGGGGCAGGGGTGAGGTCCAGCCAGCCTGCCCTTTCAGCTGCCCATCCCCCAGCTACTTCCACCAGGAACAGGGGGTTCAGCTCCCTCCTGGGGCTGAGTGGGGGGGGTCTTACTCAGCGAGAAAGATGCTCTTCTTGAAGTAGTCGTTGCACAGGGCCATCTGCTGCAGGCTCTCGAAGGTGAGGCCCAGATTAAGATAGAGTCGGGTCCTCATCTCACTCAGTTCTCGCTTGGGCAATGTCCCTGGAAGATGCCCTCTCCAGACACTCAGTGCCTCATCCCCACTTGGGGTCTCCAGCTTTGGGCCCCGTCCAAGGCCTGTCCAGTCTCTCCCCCACCCCTCTTCCCACCTCTCACTGTGGGTGCCCGGGATCCTGCTGCAGGCAGAGTGTGCAGGCACAAAGAGCAGACAATTGCCAGATGCCAGGCTGCAGTGAGCACAGGCTGTGCATCCCCTCATGGGGGCGCTCCTAGGGACAGATCTCAGCCTCACAAAGGGAGGACTCAGGCAGGTGGACCCTGCCATGCTGGCACGATGGGCAGTGGGGCTGAAGCTTCCCCTGCCTGCAGTTCAGGGGGCAGAAGGTGGGGATGGCCAGGCCCCCGAGGGCACTCACCCTGCAGCTTCTCGTCCACAATAGCCAAGCTCTTCCCAAAGGCAGTCTGTGCCTGCAGCAACGCATCCTGTGACTGGCAGTGGTCATAGATGTCCAGGTGGGTGCGGCCAATGGTGGCCCACGCCCTCTGCAGCTCGATGTGGTTAGACAGGGAACGGGCTAGCTCCAGGTAGTGGTGCTGATGCTGGGGTACAGAGGGATGGCTGCTGTGAACCATACCTCCGCCCCACCCCCCCGGTCCCCCAACTCTAGGGGGTCCCTACTCTTGCTCAGGAGAACCCTCTGCTCCTTGAAACCTCCACAGAGCACGCCAAAGCCAAACTATGCACACCCCATCTCCTCTATGCCAAGGGCTGCCTGTGGGGACAACAGCTCCACACTCTAGTCAACCAATGTCATTACAGGGAAGGAACAACGAGTGGGAGTTAGCTGAGCTGCTGCAGGGCCGGCTCTGTGTGGACAGGTCCTGAACCTCCAGCCAGCCCACAAACACTGCTCAAGTAATATTTTCCTTAATGGTTCCTGGGACCAGGCTCCCAAGAGAGGCTGTGTGTTTCCACTCAAGGAGCAGCCTACCATTCCTTGGCCCACAGCCCTCTGAAGGTGAGGCTGCATTGCACAGTATCTCCCTCTGGCCAAAGGCCTGGACAGTGGACATTGTGCTTCCTTCTTGAGAAAGAGACCCCTACAAAGTGTGGCCCAGCAGGGCTGGGTGTGGCCAGAGTGGGTGCTGGGGGGGGGGCACCGCCCACCTGCAGGGCAGCGGAGTAGTCCTCCATCTCTGCCAGCCGCTCTCCGATCTTGCGGTGGGCCACAGCGCAGCCCAGGGGGTCGTTGGCGCTCTCCAGGAGCTGCAGCTCCTGCTGGTGCTCCCGCAGGGCCTCCGCGTAGCGGCCTGAGCAGGCGGGAGGGCAGGGCAGTAGGCCAAGGGCCGCGAGGGCGAGCGGGGCGGCGGCCAGGCCCGGGCGGCGTGCTCAGCAAGGCTCCCGATCCTCTGTCCCTCCCGGACCCTCCGGCCCCCCAGGCCCTTGCCTCCTCCCCCGTCTCTCCCGCCTCCGTCCTCCGTCCCTCCCGGCACCTCCTCCGGCCCCCCGGCCTCCCTTTCCCTCCCGGCTTCCCTGCTCGCTGCCCCGGCCCCCCAGCCCCGGCCTCCACCCCGGGCCTGGCGCGGAGCACGTACCATGGCTGGCCAGGAGCTCCCCCAGCTGGTGGCAGAGGGCGGCCTCCTCTCGCAGCTGCCCGCTCCTCTGGGCCTTGGTCTTGCCCTTGTATAGCTCTGCAGAGAGACGGACCAGGCCAGGACGCTGAGCCCCTCCATCTGGGGGGCCAGGCCCGTTCCCGGCCTCCGCGCTGGGCTTAAGGACTCACGGCGAAGCTCACGCTCCAGGCTCATGCTCCGGACTCCGCGCGCGGGGATCCGGACTTCCCGCGCTCCCCGGCCGCTGCCGCGGCCCCGCCCCAGGCTCCGCGCGCAGGCTCAGTCCCGTCCCCGCGGGCCGCGGAGCATCCCGGGAAGTGTGGAGCATCCCGGGAAGTGTAGTCCATCCGCCCGAAGCATCCTGGGAGCTGTAGTCTGGCTGGCGCCCGCCTCCCCAAACTCCGGGGGCCGCTGCCGGAGCTGAGTCCCCCCGCCCCGGCCCCGCAGCCGCTCTAGGGGGATCTCCTGGGCTCCCGCCCCGTGCTGCCGCTGATCACCCGCGCCCCCCGCCCGAAACCTACCTGCTCGTGCCACTTTACCTGCGGAACGCACCGCCCTCATGTAAGAGGAGGCGGGACCAGTTGCGCCCCTCCCACGGAACCGCCGAACCCGATAGCTCGGCGGCCGGCGCCTCTTGGAGTCGAGCCCGGCGCTGCTGGCGGAGGGGCTGGAGCTAGGCTCGGGGCGCCGTAGTGCAGACCACTCACCTGCGGAACCTGGCAGATGTCGTGCACCCCGGCCGCACCGTCAGGCCCCGCTGCCACGGCCCGCGTCCAAAGGCCTCGGAGGAGGCTGGAAACAGTGGGAGGGAGATGGACGCGCTTATTTTCTAGGGAAATAGAAACAGACCAATGGGGTAAACTCAGCCAGTGGATGCACAGCCAGAGTGTTGGAGATGGAGTGATGCGGCGGCGGATGGGTCCATGGGTCCAGGGAATGCTGCCCTGGGCCAGTGCCCGGCCGCAGTGGCGGGGCAAGGCCAAACCCCAAGAGCTGCAGGAGGTGGGCAGTTGGAGCGGGGTGGCCGTCCTCTTCTCTTGGAGGGTGAGGTGCTCTGCTGGGCCCCTAGTCGGGCCCGGGGCTTGGAGCGCAGGACAGGGAGGCACTGAAGCCAAGGCGGCCGTTTGGCGGGAAGGCTGGTGAGGTGTGCCGGGCACGGCGAGGGGCGAGGGTGGAGGCGGGGTAGGGGAGCAAGGCCACGGAAGCACAGTCTGGCTCGGCTGAACAGCGGAGGGAGCCTCTCCAGAGCTGCTGTGAAGAGTGACCAGGCTCCCTCTCCAGCACCAGCATTCAAAGGCCAGCCCAGGTCCTGGGGGCCCTCTTCCCCTTCAGAGAGCACCCAACTTCTGTATGCCTGTTTCCCCACTGATCAGACAGGGATGTGTATATGAGGTGGTGCCCAGCCAGTGGCTGGAGGCTTAGGGTGGGGAGGCCACAGGCTGGGGGCCAGCAGGGGCGGCAGCTGACCCCTGGCCGAATGGCTAGCAGAGCCCAGGAAAGCCCATCCATGAGGCTGTCTTCTCATAAGGAAACACAGACAAAACATGGTTTGGAACTTTTTTAAAACTGTAGTTACATACAGAAAATATCCAGAGAACGCAGACCACAAAAGTGATGTGTGTCATTTCTGACGGTGGTAAAAACACCTCTTGCTCCGCTCTTTAAAAAATTATTTTTATTAGTTTTGTAAATGTCTCATTTTGGGTGAACTGAGGGATGTAGTGCTCACAGGGGAGTGGGGGTGAGGAGAGGAAACCTGGCTTGGCTTGTGCCACCAGGCCTCCCCCAACATCTGCTGAGGGTGAACTCCCACTTTCTCCAGGTCAGGATGCCAAGATGGCATGGGTCATGGAGACAGACCACTGCTATCTTCTTTCTAACAACACTGATGGGACATCACCCAGTAAATCAATGACCCAAAGTGAGATGCTGCAAAGGTTTGTGGCGCCAGCCCCCAGTGGTGACAGAGGTGCACTACAACTTCCCAGGATGCCTGGCTCCGCCAGATTGTAAGGCTCAGCTGCTGAGGTGACCGTCAAAGGGTGGGGGCCTTGCTGGGGATGGCGATGCTGGGATGTATTGGCAGTCCTCTCAGGCACCCCCAAACACACACCCACACTCCTAGAGGAAGGGCCTCACCTGGGTGCCACCCCACTCCAACACATGCCCTTGGGCTGCTGGAAGTAGTGGGCTGTGCGCCCCTGGCACATAGCTGACCCTCGTGCCACAGAGCCCAGCCCCTCCTGCCCCCGGCCCCACAAATGCAGGGCTGCTAGCCCCAGGGCTGAGGGGGCTTAGCTGGCCCTGGTTTCTCCCTCCTTGTGGTCCCCTGCCCAGCCCCCTTGGGCAGCCACATACCTTCACCTGCACAGAGATCTGCTATCTCCCACCCTGCCCCACCCCAAGAGAGCCGCCAGGGGCCCAACCTTTTGCTGACTCAGTCTCTCACACAAGCACCCAAACGCACGTGTCTGGGCAAGCCTGCCCCTCTCCCGGCTCTCCTTGCAACATGGTCACTTTGAAATCCAGAAACTCTACAGAGGTGTCAGTCCCTGAGACACGGAGATGCAGTGACACGTGCCATCCTCTACATACAAGGCCCCATACGTGTCTACCTGAATGTCATCCTCTGTGCCCGCCAGCTGGGGGCAGACCTGAGGGCAGTGGGACTCCCGCCAGGCTGTGCCCAAGTCGGAGATCGCTGCCCCCAACGGTGTGCTGGGGGCTGGGCTAGGGTCTTTCTTTGTAGAGAGCAGAGAACTAAGCATAGCACCTCCAGATCCCCTCAGTGGCCAGGCAGAGTTGACCCTGCAGGAGGGGATCCCTTGCAAGCCCCGTGCCCTGGGCTGGGAACAGAAAGCTAAACAGGCTTCTCGGAAGAACTTGGGGAGCCGCCCTGGGGTAGAACTGACTCAGAGGGCTGTCTTGGCCACTAGAATCTGGGGTGAGGCTCCTGCTCTACCTCACAGCTCCTTCCCCCCACTTCTCAGCCCCTGACTTGAGGGCCAGTAGAAGGAGCCCTCAGAGAGGCCAGGCCTGCACCTCTGCACTCTTGCTGCCAGGGCTGCCCTGCCCGCCGATTTTGCAGCGTCCGGGCACTGGGGGACCAGGCTGGCAGTGGGGGGGGGGCCTGCTCTGAGGCATGGGGTGGGCCTGGACATGGACAAAGGAAACGGTTCTTTGGTATTGAAGCAATGAAAAGCTATCACAGAAGAGCCACGTCTCCTAAGCAAGGGGGGTGGTGGCTAAGCTCTCCCCTTCCCAGTGGCTCCAAGGGATCTGGGGTTCTCCAGGCAGGGCTCCTTCCCACCCTGTGAGGCCCACACATCGGGCCTGCTCACTGCAGTCCTGGGGCCAGGGCTGCAAAGTCAAGGCTGGGAAGAGCCTGCCTCCCTCAGGTGAGAAACCAGCCTCTCCAAGCACTGACCTCTGCAGCAGACCCCAGGATGCAGGGCCAGCAGCTGGTCCCTGAGAACAGCATGGGGTGGCTGGCCCACTCGGACCCTCACCCAGCCAGGCTCACTCACCACCAGCGGCCCCCAGAGCCTTCCTCACAGCCTGGGGACGCTGCACCCTCCAGGCTGAATACAGAAAATAGATTCTCTCTCTAAATTTGTATACCTTATAGAAGAGCCTGTAAAGAGTTTAATTTTTTTCCTAGGAAGAGACAGAATTTCACCCTGCATTCCGAAATGTCTGCTGAGCCCTGGTGGCCAAGTCCTGCCTCCCTGGAGTGGCTGGGGGGGTGCGCTGGGACTGCTGCAAGACCCCCGAGCCCGCCCGCCCCCTGACCAGGCCTGTAGGGGGCAGGACAGAGGGGGCAGCATCTCCAAGTCTCTCCTGGGGGCATATTGAGATGCAGTAACAGGGATGGGTAGGCTCTGACCCAGAGGCCAAACCAAAGCTCCCACGCTGTCCAATCACAGCCATGCCTTCCCCTTGAACAAAACAGAAAGTAGCAAACAAGGTGCCTTTTTAATTGCAATCAAATATGCCGTCTGAAGTCAGCTCGCCTGAGCCCGGCCCAGAGCGGGTCGTGCACCTCGCTGCGCGCTGGGGGCTCCCTGAGCCGCCGTCTCCTCTGCAGGTGGCCCAGCCTAGGCGCCAGGATAGGGGAGGCGGGGCGGAGGGCCGGCGGAGGGCAAGGCAGAGCGCTCACACTGTCGCACACACATGCAGACTTTCCCAACATTCGCTTCTGTTCCTTCCTCCTTTACTAAAATGGTCAGAGAGCACTGTGAAGCCACTGCCAGGCAGGTGTGGGCAGCACAGCAGTGCCGCCTACTTCTGTATCTGGAACAGGAAGAGCCGCAGGTTGATGTTCTTGGCGGCCAGCAGCTTGTTGCACTCCACGGAGTCGACGATGGGCAGCGGCACGTAGTCCGTCTCGTTGCTCTCGTTGGTGAAGACGAAGTGGTAGATGACGGGGCTGATCTTCACGTCGTCGTAAGGGCCCTTGAGCAGCAGGAAGGAGCACTCTAGGGGTGCCGTGACCTTGCTCTTGAGGAGAAGCTGGAAGGAGAGCGTGCGCTTGCAGGACAGGTTGGGGTTGCGCTCCGAGTCATTCACGCGCGCCTTCAGAACCCACGTCTGGTTCAGCACTGTGAACCTCGGCGTCTCATAGTACAGGCGCGTGATGAAGTCGTCGGTGCGGTACGGCCGGAACTGGACCTCTGTGGAGACAGACAGGCCGGGAAGAGCCGGCAGTCAGTGTGGGCGGGGCCGCGTGGCGGCGCCTTCCCTACCGGCCAGCCGAGGACACAGGCTCAGCCAGGGAGGAAGGCAACTTACCAGGACACAGCGTGCTCTACTTGTCACAAGGCAAATCAAACGCAATTATGGCAAATGGAGGCGTACACAAGCTTTGGGGAAACAACTATAAACAGAAGTAACACGCATTAGCTGCAGGGAGCCCAGAGGCTGAGGGAAGTGAGTGGCCAGCCCCAACCCCCACTGGCCTCCCCCCTCGCCCTCCCCCAGGGCCCGACCCAGGCAGAGGGAGAGGCCCTGCCCCAGGGGTGTGGGTAAGCAGACACACAGACAGGATGCAGTTCTGAGAACAAGTGCACTTTATTGGTTCCCATACAGAGCTGCCAGAAAAGCCGGCGGGCAGGCTGGCACATGGCACTGGAGCCTGCATTGGGCTGCGAGGCAGAGCACCAGCGTGTGGCCCAGTGCTGGGCTCTGCCAGCCATCTGCAGGGCCCATCAGTCAATGGGTGACTGCCGTCACACAGTCCTCTCAGCATAGCCCGTGGCCTGTGGCTGGCAAGTCCCTCCACGGAGGCGGCCAGTCCTTCCTGAGTGGACAGGGCTCCCTGCCCACCACCGCCGCAGTCACAACACCTTGGCCTGCCTGGACCCTTGAGGCCTGACTTGGACTGTTTGTGCCATGGCGCCCACCAGGGTGGCTGAAGCTGCAATTAACCAGGGGCCGCGGCCTTCTGCTGCTGAGGCCCCTGGGCCCTCAGCCTCTCAGGCCCATGCAGGCCCACACCTAGCCAGGCCCAGTCCAGGCAGTGTGACTTGGCTGCCCATGACCGCCCTTGATGCTCTGAGCTGGCCGCCTGGTATGGGCTGGGTAGTAGAGGGCTGGAGTCTCCCTGAATGGCCCCAGCATCAGCAGGTACTTCTGGCTGTTCTCTGTGTATGGACCAGGCTCTGGCCTGGCTCCTGCTCCCCAGCACGTCCAAAGGCAGTAGCAGTAGCCTGGAGAGCCCATGAGATCCAGTGGGCCTGGGCGTGGTCCAGCCTGCCCGGCCCTAGACGTCCACTCTCAGCTCTGCATTCTGAGCTGGGCACCCTCGCTCATTCTGGAGCCCTGGCCCTGAGCATCTTCTTGCTGGCCTTAGGAGGCCTGTGGCCACTGCAGTGACCTCCCGCAGGTAGAACCCGACGTGACAAGTGTTCTTCTTGCCCCTGGCTCTGCAGGGCAGGCCCCCAGCTCCTGGGCCCCCCAAGACACACCCACTTTCTGGTTAGACCCCAACTGTCCCAGGGCTGTGCAGCCCCATGCAGTGAGGACACTGCTAGCTGGCGGGGGGGGAGAGGGGCGGGCAGGGATGGGGTGAGAAGGACAGGTGGGAGGGGCCTCTGTGAGAGCCATGCAGGTACCCCTGGAGTCCTGCCCCAGCCCCTTCCCTGCTTGGCCTCCAGCCTGTGTTCTCCCCCAGAGGGATCCTTCCATGGCCAGGAGCTTGTCCAGAGCCCAGCAACCGGCGCGACTTGTGCCCACTGCCCAAAGCCTGCTGCTTTCCTGGCCCCTCAGCTGAGTGGCGTGCAGTGGGCTGCGTGCGGTGGGCAGGGCCTCACCTGTGTAGCCGATCTTCTCAAAGCTGAGCAGGCTGAAGACGCTGTTGTAGAGCTGCATCTCCCTGCGATGGCTCTGATCCATCTCGTCCAGGATCTCCATCAGCTCGTTGCCCGTCTTGGTTGGGTGGGCACATGCAGCCTCGTGCACTGTCAGCTCATGGAAGGGGCCGTGCCATGGGCAGCCGATGCGCTTGTACTTGCACTGGGTCACCCTGGAGAGGAGGTGAGCACCATGGTCACAGCCTGCGCCCTGGGGAGGTGGCTGTGCCCAGTAGTCCTCCAAAGGTGGGCCTCTGCCCAGCCTTGCTCATATATGAGCTACTCTCTGAAGGACACACTCGCTGTGTGTGGGCTTCCTGGAAGGGATCAGAGCATGTGTGAAAGTCAGAGAGAAGAGGAGCACATTCGGACTGTGAATGCACATGCCACCTACACCCACTGCTAGGGGGTCTCTCTAATGCTTGGCAATAGTGGCCACTGATCACGGTCCCAGACCCTACACAGCTTCACTCCAGGTGAGGCTCAGTGGCCTGGCCCCACAGCAGGCGACAGTGTGAACCAGCCAGGGCTGGGTTGGGGTGCCATCGTACCCTCACAGAGAGCTCCCACAGCTCCTGAGTTGGCCATGCTTTCCTGGGCTCAGGGATGCCAAGGACAGCCTCAAAGAAGCCACCACACAGTCAAAGAGAACCCTGCAGAGCCAGGATGATTACCAGACAGACACTGGGTACAAATCCAAGCCCCCTGCCCTCTGTGGGGCCACCCCCCTCCAGGGCCTGGGCCCTGAGCAGCTTCACGTTGGCCCAGCCCTAAAAGGTGGTCGGTGGGCTGCGTGTGCGGAACCTGAGGTCTGGGCAACAAGGACCAGCCAGAGTATCCCGCACACTTGGGTCTCACCCACACCAGAGTGGTCTCCAGCCCTGTGCTGGGCCCTGCACGTGTGGCCAAGCCTGTGGCAGGAGGGCCAGACAGGTGGTTACCTGTCCTGGCACTCCTCTTTTTGATGCCTCTCCAGAAGGGAGCGGGGAAACTGGCGCAGGCAGAAGCCACACTCGGAGGGCAGCTCGCTCACGGCTTTCTCCACAGCCAGGTTGCGGCAGCAGAGGCTCTTACTGATCTCACATCGACAGTTGGGGCATGTGGCCTGCTCCTCCTTCAGCCGGGCATCTGCTAGTAGGTGGATAAAACAGCCAGCGCACATCAAGTGACCGTTAGTACACTGCGAAGAAGGAAAGGGAGATGAAGCTCACAGACCTGCGGGACTTGCACACACGCTTGCGCCTGCCTGCTCTGCCCTGCCCCGCCCCACCCCCTCCAGCTAAGGCCAAGCCAGCGGCCATCCTGAGGGACTCCAGCTGTAGGAGGGGCTGCTGGCAAGGAGAGGTACAGGCATGCTGTTGTTTAGCAAACACAGAGGGCTGCTGCTCAGGAGGGAAAAGCCTTTTTCCTGGAGCACTACAAGAATACAGCCAACTGGGCCCCTGTGAAGAAGTGGGTGTCTCAAGGGTGGCACTCATCAACTTGCAGATTATGGCTCTCCACTGAGGCAGGCCTGCTGGTGATTGGTCTGGCCACATAGGGGCTTGGATCCTGGCCTTTTCCCACCCCAGGGGCCAGGGCTTCTCCCAAGAGTCCCTACAGGCCCTGATTTCAGGATGCCTGCAGGAAAGCAGGCTCTTGGCCAAGCACAGCAGTGGCACTTAGCCATCGGGTGTTGAGTGGGGCAGGAGACACTGCTCCTCGTGCCAAGGCAGGAGCACCCTCTCCCTGGCCTTCACAAGGGCCATTCAGGCTGGGGGCTGGGGACCTGGCTCAAATCCACCCCCAGCATAACCCCTCCAGCCCTCCTTGGCCAGCACAAGTGAGAGGGCAGTTGCCACCCACCCAGTGGAGCTAGCTACCTGTGGGGGCCTTCCCAAGAGCTGATGGCACACAGCTGTGGCTGGGGGAAAAGCCAAGTTGGCTTGTGACAAGGGTGTGTGGGTACAATGTGTGCCTGGGGGAGGCGGGAACAGGGGCTGCAAGTGGGACATGTTGCTGGGTTGGGTCAACAGGAGCCAATAGGTCCCTTCCCTTTCTGAACCTGCACATCAGAGACCCGGAAGCTGCCTGTCAGCAACCTGCCTCTCTTGCTGGTGGTCCTTCCATGTGTGGACAGTGGGTTGCCACCTCAACTCCTATCTTGGGTCTCTCACTAGCTCCACACACACCTCCTTAGCACCCACTTAGTGCCATGGAGAGATATATGGTAGGCTGTGGGCTGGGTCCTCCAGGGGCTTACAGTGTTGGGGGAGGAGAAACCCACACAGAAACCAAGAGGTACAAGAGCTAAGACTTGGACTGAGTGTCCTCTTGGGGCAGACACAGCTCCCCTCAGGCCTGGCCCATGGGGCTGGTACAGATGAGGGGCAGGTGTGGTGGTCTCACAGAGCCCAGGGAATGCTGGGAGGTAGGGGTGTGCGGGCCTTGGGCTCAGCTTTCCATTGGGGGCCCACCAAGGACTAGCTGGATTTCCATTTGGGGAGACTCCCCCACAGCTAGCTGAGGATGAAAAAGCAGGCAGCACTTTCACACGCCTCTCCAGTGGCTGGCCTGGGCCCGCCATCCACGGCAAGCCTCCAGAAAGCCACTGAGCAACACGGGTCCCTTGGGGTCCAGGACCCTTTTCACAGTGAGATGCAGTGGGGCGGAGGCAGACAGAGTCACTGCCTGGCCACGCTCACCAACATGAAGTCCTCAGTAGACACTAGCTGCCATCCCATCACTTCAGGCATCTGTACACCATGAGCTGAGGAACTGCAGGAGGCTGAGCGAGCTCTGAGTACCTGTGGGCTGGGCCTGGGCTCTAATGAGTGATGGGAGCTACATGCTGAGGACTGACAGTGGGGGCAGGTGAGCTGGGGACAAAGGCCTCATGCACAGAATCCGTGTTGACACAAACACCACAGATTATCTGCACTCAAATCTCAGTTTCTAAGTCAGGTCAAAAATTAAATGTGCAAGATGAAGGGGAGTTGGCTGGACTCACAGTGGAGGAACAGGGTCTGGCAGGGGCGGGCCAGCGCCAGTTCTGGGCACAAGGGCTGGCTGGGGGTAGGGAGTGAGGCTGGTCCCAGGAATGATCAGGATGAGGTGAGGCCTGCCCACAGGAGGAGCAGGGTGGAAAAGCAGTCTGTCCACTCCTAGGGATCAGTGGAGAAGCCAGAGATGCAGTGAGTGGACAGGAGCGGAGGGGGATACAGACGCCACAAGCACAAACCAGGGGCCATGGTCACACCCCCTTTCACAGCCCCTGCCAAGGGCCTGACTCAACAGAGGCCCAGCTTTGCCACACCAGAACCCCAGGGAGAGGATCATACTGTGTGCCAAGGCCAGGAGGGAAGCCACACATGCTGACGTGACCACTTGCTCGTGGAGGAGGAAACTTCAGGGTGCCCCTTGGAAGGGAGGCTGAGACAGGTGGCACCACGTGCGGTGAAGCCCCAACGGCTGCCCAGCACCCGCAGTGAGGAAGCCCAGCAGGACGCCAAGACCCCCCAGGCCTGGGGGCCCCATGCCTGTGTGTGGCTAGCTCTAGTACTAGGCTGCCTGGACAGGGCCCAGCTCGACAGTCACCTTGGGGCCCCTGCCTGAGCAGAGTGGCAGCAACACCCTGTTGGGCCCCACCCACCTGGTTTCTCTTGTCTCTGGGGGCCCAGTCAGGGTGTGGGCCTGAGGGGAAGACTAGGGATGGAGTCCTGGGACTCCTGAGGGACACTGAGGCTGCCAAGTGTGTGACTGCTTACCTCCCAGCACCACCCCAAAAGCCCACTGCTCTGGAGCAGAGAGCCTGCCCATATGCCCTCCTGGCAGGCCTCTGCTTAGAGCCTGGGGGCTGCAGGGACACACGAGATCCCTGGCCAGCCCCTGCCCCCTTTCCCAGAGCCCCCAGAACCAACACACGCACGGGTGATACGGCACCACAGGGAGGCAGCGCTGACCCTGCCCTCCTGCTCTAGGCCTTCTGAGGGGGCCTATAGGCTCTGGCGGGAGGTGGTGTCCCTGCCCCTTTGGACCCAACAGCTCAGCTCTAGATCGGAACGTGGTGAGCCAGCAAGATACTCCAAAGCACTGCTGGCCCAGCGAAGGGAAAAGACAATGTCCACATGCAACCAGCCCCTTACCAGCTACCAAGGGACACTCTCCGGGTGGATACCAAGTGGCTGGCCTAAGCCCAGCCAACACCCTGCCCAGGTGTACAAAGCAGGGCGGTCACCATGCTCCAAAGCCCTCCCCACCACCCAGGCCCCTCTTGGCCTTCCGAGGAAGACCTCAACACTCCACGCAGGCCTGGCCACAGGGCAGCATTGACTTGGCCTCTGCAGTGGCCAGGCTGGACCGCACCTGCCCCAATTTGCCCAACCAGAAGCCAGGCCCCAGAGGACTCTGCACGGTGCTGGCCGCACACCAAGCCTTGGATGGACAGCACCAGCCAGGGCAGGCGAGAGTGCCCCACTCAATATATTAGGGCCAAGCCCCCAGAAGCCTGGGCGCCCCCAGAAGCAGCTCCTGCAGTGCCTGGGCCAGGATGCCTTCCCACCACCTGCCAGGAAGACCCTGGTGGTAGGGAGAGGCAGGGAGAGGGATACCACAACCCAAGACAACATCATAGGGCCTCCCAGGCCCTCCCAGGACAGATGCTGGCTTAGACTCCAGCCCACAGGTCAGCAGCAGCATGATCCTAGGCTGGTCACTTCCCTCTCTGGGCTTCAATTTCCTCTGGCACAAAAGGCAACGAGGGCAGGACTGGCCTCATCATGTGCTGAAGAGGCAGGATGGACAACATACATAGCAGTGTGGCTCGGCCCCCAGCACTTGGTGGGCACAGAACAAACGCCCACGACTATGGTCATCATGCAGCAGAGCCCAGCGAGCTCCTCACACAGGCCCTGCCTACAGCCTCAGAAGGGACTCAGACACAGACCTGTGATTTCAGCAAAAGCCTCTCCCTTGCCCCTGGGGTCCCGAGTCCCACCCAAGTCGGGGCCCCACCCCCAAGACCCTCTGCAAATGGTCCAGAAGCAGGCATTTGTACCTGGCCCCTGAGGACACCACGCAGCAGCCCCGCCCTCTGCCTGGCTGCTTACTTGCACCAGGCTGTACATGCCCAGGGCCTCCAGGTGAGCCAACTTCTCCCCTGGGCTAAGGGGGAGTTGAATGGACCAACCAGACTCACGAAAAAAAGCCCTGACCCCCGGGCCTTGGGCCATAAACACGTCTTAGAAAATGCCCCCACCCCCGCCCCAGTCCCATCCCCTGACAACTCGCGGGAACCAAGCTCTTGGTCAGTAGGTCTTTCAAGCCCTCTTTGAAGCCTGGAGTGCCCAGTCCCCTCAAACTCTGGGGTCCCTCCATATCCACTCTTTCCCACTAGAGGAAGGCTCAGCACCCAGGCCCATGTGAGCAGCCCACCCTCCAAAGCACAGTCAAGGGCATCAACCCCAAAAGTGCCACTCAGCCCAGCTGGAAGTCTGCCCTCACCAGGCCCAGCAGGGCCTCAGGGCACCCCACACCCCCACAGGCTTGGCATGAGGTCTCCTCAACCTCTTTAGTCACGGGGCCCTGAAGAGACCATGCAGTGTCCAAGACACACAGCTGTTTTGGGGGAAGCCAGCACGCCAACCTTCACCAGGTTTTAGGTTTGAAGTTCTGGGCCAGTGGTTCTCAATGGCAAGCCACCCCGAGAGCCAGGACTTGGGTAGGAAGCAGGCAATCCCGCAGAGTCAGCCTCTTGCTTAGAACCTAAGTGCTGCCAGGATCGAAAAGTAACTCAAATGACAAACCAGCACCACAAAAACACCGCTTCTCATCTAGCCAGAGTCCAGAAGCCTTCTCCTCTCTGCCCTTGATTTGGAGGCCTAAGCAGGTGTATTTTCGGTCTTTTCTGCTACCTTTCTCACCTCAAAGCTCAAGCCAGCCGCAGTCCGAGAGCTGGGGAAGAGGAACCCAGGATGCATGGGTGGGCAGCACCACCAGGGATTCCTCAAACATCACCTTGAACAGAGCCTGCAGCACGAGCCATGCCGACGGCCGCTGAGATGGCGTGCTGGGAGGCTCCCCAAGGCCTGTGCCCACACTGGCCAAGGCCGGGTTAGAGATGGAGCCACCCTTGCTTCCTGGGCCTTTTACCAGCATGACCACCACTCAGGTGACCAGTCCCCTTGGGCTAGGGCCTGAGCTGAGTCCTGGCAGAAATAGAAGACCTTAGTGGTGGGAGGTGTAGGAGGCCATACCCAACCTCCCAGAGGGCAGACAGCAGCAAGTGCCCCAGTCAGGTGGGGAGGAATGGGCATCTTGTAGCAGGGAGGGAAGAGGGCCACAGCAGGGCGGTGCCGCCTCGGTGGGGATCATGAGGAGGAGGAATGAGCAGAGATAGGGAGAGGGTAGACAGGCTGAAGTGGCACAGGAGCAATGGGCTGGAGAAGCAGGGCACACTGCTGGCAAGGCCCAGGTTGGAGGCTGGGCACAGTGGGCACAGGGGCCAGAAGGCCAGCTAGGGTCATATTCCATAACAGAGACCCCCTGACTAGTCCCTCACCCTGACAGGGGTCACAAGCTTTTCTGGCTGGTGAGAGGCTGGACGGAGCTGTGCAGCCCCTTCCTCCAGATGCCAGTCCACAGCTCAGGGCCTTCACTCATGTCAGCAGGGTCAGGGCCAGGTCTGTCTGATGGAGGACACATTGAGCCTCATGTGAAGGGCTAGGGGAGAGCTGAGGATGCAGGCATGGAGCTGCATCACTCCAGGCACCAATGAGGCTGTGTTTCCCCCAGAGAAGGCGCTCTCATAGGCAGTAGAGGAGGGTCACATTGCCCTGGGGCCACTGGGCTGCATCTAGAACTCCTGCCAGCACAGGCTGCCTACCATCTGCTCCTGCGTGAGCGTCCCTGATGTACCTCCAGCCCTCCTATTCCCACCTGCGTGCCTGGAGAACATCAAAGCCACCATCTGCTGTACCTGCCCTGGCCCTACCCTGTCCTAATGCCAGCCATAGTGAGAACTATGTGACACCGGAGCACTTCCCAACCCAGGTGTGTGGTGCGATGTGCTGGGCATGCAGGGGAGCAGGCCCTGCCAGGCTAGGGGCTCAGACTTGGAAGCAGGTGGACAGGTCCACCCATGCAGCCCATGTCTGCTTGAGGCGAGTTTTCACCACCACCAAGGCTTCCCTAGTGGCACGGAGGTGGGGTCTGGTGGCCAGAGAGTAAGCTCTTGAGTTATCGTGCACCCAGCCAACTCTAGAAGCCCATTGAGTTGTCTCCCGCAGCTCTAGTGCCAGGCACAGCACACAGGGCTCAGCATGGCTACTGGCTCTTCTCCTCACCCCAGAGCTGGGCACCATCTGAGAGAGCCCCCAGCTGGACGGTGGGGCTGGTACCAGCCCCGAGCCACATGTCCCAACAGGGCTAGGAAAAATGTTGCCGATAGGAAAAGAGTGGAACACGCCTGAGACTAGTCTACTAGAGATGGGCCAGCAAAAACCCAGGCCAGAAGGTGATGGTTAGCAGTGGGCCCTGACCAGGGACACAAAGAAGGCTCTGTGCCCACCCATCTTGATGCAACATGTGTGCAGCCCATGTCATCTGTGACCAGATCCTCCAGGAAGCAAACCCAGCTCTGAGGCTGACCAGGCAAGAGACCCCTGACCTCAATGCCCCCTTCCAGGGTCACTGTGAAGGTGAAGTGGAATCCCACCTGTGGCAGGGAGCCACCAAGAAGCGTTCCCTCCTTCCCCCAGCCCCTCCCTCAGGCCCCTCACACCCCAACCTCCAGCATAGGTACTACTGGGCATCCATGCCCCACATGCCCCCCATCCCATGGCTGGTCTTCCAGCAGCTAAAGGAGTTCTGACCCGTGGCAGAACTCTGGTCAATCCTTCTAGAGCCAAGGGCTCTCCCACTGATCACATATTCTAGAACTTCCTCCAGGCCTCTAGAGATGAGAGGAAAACAACTCCCTACCAAGGCCCAGGTGTGACTTGGGAAGAACGGAAGAGGAGCAGGGGTTCAGTGCCAGAGCCTGTAGCTCAGTGTCAGTTGGCTCTCCTTGCTCAGTGGGCCTGTTCCCAGGGAGCAGAGCCCACTAGGGTGTGGAGAGGGCCACAGTTCAGGGTGGCCCCAGTGCCTTCACTCTCCATCACAGCTCCTCAGCTGTCTGCCTCCGGCTGCCCAGGATACACTCAGCTCCCAGCACAGTGCAGGCCGGTTTAAACCAGCCAGGCTCAGAGGTCCAGGCACCAGCAGCTCTGGCCAGAGGCAGAGTTGAGACTCTCTTGCTGAGTAGACCAGGAGACAGCACCACGTGGCCTATCATTATGCCAGGTCCAGCCCCAGCCCACTCACAGGAGAGAAGACAGGAGACTCCTGAATTCCCCTAGGAATCCCCTCACCATTGGCTTCTGGGGCTGTCACTCAAGACCCAAGGAAGGAAGAGTTCTACCTAGGAGGATCAAAAGATTGTGGGCAACGGAAAAAGAGGACAGAGAGAGGACAAGTCCTGAGGAGCACCCCCAAGGCTGAGGGGCTTACAGGAAGCACTCCCCCAGCTGGCACTGGGTCAGGAGGCCTGTGGTATTCCTGAGCAAGAGCCTCTGCCCAGGAGCTTCCCAAAGCCCAGGAAGGTGGAATGAGAACTAGAGCTCTCTCCCCAAAGAACTGAACCCACTTCCCCGTCAATGCCTTCTTTTCTTCCTCTGTTATGCACACGCACTGGGGTCCTCCCAAACAACCTGCCAGAGTGAGAAGGATTTGCACATTCAGAGGTTGAGAAAATGATAACCCAAACCAGCCCCACACTCCTTACTACAAAGAATGGCTCGCTCACCCATGGCCCCCAGTTTGAGTACAGAAAGAGGAACAAGACCCCATCAACCATGTCAAGATCCTGTAAGTGCAAAGAAAGGGATAGAGAACCTGTTCTGTTCCTCAAGGAGCTCTGGGGAGAGCAGGGATCAGAGGTGGGGTGGGGGGTAAGGTGAAGAGAGACAGACAAAGAAGGCAAGACACTGCACACCGACTCTGGGGCCAGAGTGCAGCCCTTGGTGCTACGTGATGCACACGTAAGACCCACCTGGGCCTGGTACCCTCTCTGATGGCCCTGAGCTGGTTAAGGACTCTGAGTCCAGCCCCCATGCTGGATCCTCAGATGGGAGGAGGAGGGTGGACAGACCTCCTGGAGTGCTGGCAGCCCAGGAAGCCAGGCCTGGCATGGGTGAGGCAGGATGCGGGGGAGCCTAGCCAAGGGCGTAGCATGTCCAGAAGGGACTGGGTCAGACTGGGGCTGGAGAAGGGACCCAGACTGTGAAGCTGGATGCGGGTGGTTCATCCATACCAGGAATGAGAGGAAGGGACCAAGGAAGGAAAAGAGGGGATCCCCTCCCTTCTCAATGTTTTCCCAGAAAGAGACAGACAAGGCGAAGTGGATTCTTCCATTGGAGAGGAAGAAGGGGTACAGGATGAGCGGGAGGACAGGTTTTGGGGGTGTGGCTACCAAAAGAATAGAGATGGAGCTCTTCAGTGAAGAGGAAAGACCAGGGGGTCCCTGAGCCCAGGGAGCTCGGGAATGAGGACAACAGGCTCTGAGGTGGGAAGAGGATGGGCATCTGGCCCCAGTTTTCTGTGGGGTCAGCCTGAGGGGG
>NC_060282.1:560496-575883 GCF_021613505.1 Equus quagga | reverse complement strand
ATCGAGGCCAGCCGGCCCGGCGGGCGGGTGCCGGCGCGCTCTCGCGGCTGGAAGTTAGGGGCGCCGCGCGCTCCCGCCGCCCTCTCGCCGCCGCCGCGACCCCGCAGCCCGCTCCCTGCGCCGCCGCCTCAGAGGGTCCGGCCCGCGCGTCGCCCCGCAGCCGCCGCCGCCACCAACCCCGGCGTGGCCGCCATCTTTGTTTTCGCTGCGCGCTCCCCCCGCCGCTGCCGCCGCCACCGCCTCCTCGTTCTCCCTGTCACGTGAGCGGCGCGGAACCAATGGGAGCGCCGCTCTGGGCGAGACGGCGCGGCAGCCAGGGCCAATGGGCGCTCGAGGGTTCCTGAGGGCCCGCCCCTGCAGAAAGTGGGCTGGGAGGGGGCGGGGCCCAGGGCGATCCGCGGAGGGGTGCGCGCCTGGGGTGGGGAAGTCTTGAGATGGGGGCGAGCGCGGCGCTTCCGGGCGTTCAGGGCGCGGCCCACACGCCGAGGGTCACCGGGACCGACGCAGCCCTGGACCGCACGTCGGAGTGTGCCTGCGCCTTTGTCCCCCAACACTCGGGCTTGCGTGCGCGGGGCCCTGGGCTGGCTCCTGGAAACCCCGCCGGCCACCCCTTCCCCTCCTGTGCGGGATGAGATGTGCTTCCACAGGACTTAAGCGCCCGGACTCCCCGCGGGAGGACTCGCGACCCCGAGTCTAACCCACTGTTCTGCCCAATCCCGCTTCCTAACCCTGGGGTTGGGAGCTGAAGAGGGGTCAACTGAGCAAACTGAGGGTCTTGGGAAATCAGGACTTCTATTGCACAGGCCAGAGGGCAAACAGGCAGAGGTCGCATAGCCCGGGGAGAAGATGTGGCTTTCTGGGAAGCTGTGGTACAGCCCTCCCCTGCTTCCACCCCAGCCATCAGCCCGTGAAGGTCACTGCCCCAGAGGGCCACCTGCCAGGCCGTGCAAGGGCCCAGGAGTATGTCTTCTCAGTCCAGGGGTTCTCCTGACAAAGATACCAGCAGGAGGCCAAGCTGGGGGACGCCCCAGACTGGTTCCAGCGCATCCCCTTTTTTAGATCAGAGAAACCAGTTGCTGCCCTGGGAGCCTCAGGAAGCTCACTGGAGGACCCCTCAATCCCTCTGTCTTTTTTTTTTGAGGAAGATTAGCCCTCAGCTAACTACTGCCAGTCCTCCTCTTTTTGCTGAGGAAGCCTGGCTCTGAGCTAACATCCGTGCCCATCTTCCTCTACTTTATATGTGGGACACCTACCACAGCATGGCTGCCAAGCGGTGCCACGTCCGCACCCGGGATCCGAACCAGCGAACCCCGGGCTGCCGAGAAGTGGAACGTGCGAACTTAACCGCTGCACCACCGGGCCAGCCCCTCAATCCCTCTGAAGAATGGGCAGATTCCATATTTCTGCTAAATCCCTAAGGTTTATTGGAGACCAAACCTCTCTCTGGATCTACGACCATGGCCTGCCCAGAGTCAGGTCCCAAAACATGCCTGGGACCCTTTCATTCTGATCTAAACAAGTCCCCACACTCAGCCAGAGAAGGGGCAGTGCCCAGACTCTACCCCCTGACCAGTCACCATGCAGCAAGCCCACTTGAGGGAAAGGAGAGTCTATCCCTAGAGGAGGAGGCCTCAGGAGCAGGTCCACGGGAGGGGAAGGTGATAGCCAGGGCAGAAGCCCTGCCTTGCTGTCTCCAACTGTCACTCCCACTGCAGGCGCTGTGTGTGCAGGGCCCGGTGGTAGGCCCAACTCCCCGCGGCCAGGGCCCCTCGACAGACGTCCTCCTTTGGCAGCAGCAGCAGTCTGTCCTCCTCCAGCCGACTCAGGAGGCCTGCAGCACCCAGCATGGCGCCCCCCCACATTCCATAAGTGTTGGTCGTGAAAACAGCCACAATGAGGATGGTCACTGCGACCACTAGCACCACCGCCTGACCAGCCACAGAGCGGCCCTCGGCACCAAGGTGGTCCCCAGCCACTGCCAGCACCATGCCCCCTCCCAGGAGCAGGTTGGCGGAGGAGCGGTCCCCATTCACCCAGTGGAAGTCGAAGGCAAGAAGGGGCAGACCAATGACAGTGGCTACCCAGGCTCCAGCAAGATAGTCTTCATCTGTGCCCAGCCCTGGGGCCAGCATGGTGGCGGTGGCCAAGGCCTGGAGCAGGAAGCCAGCAGCAGCCCCTCGACTTGCCTGTCAACACAGAGAAGGGAGATGTGGGAAAAAGAGGCCAGGACCTTCCGTTAAGCACGGAAGGTTCTGGTGGTCTCATGGAAGCCTGGTCCCCCCGACTCACTTCCCACCACCCTCTCCCTGATCCAGGGAACTAGCTAGGTCCTTGGGGTTTGGGAGTGGGATACGCCCCTGCCAGGCCCCTGTGTACTCACCTGAGCAGTACTCACGGCTGCATGCAGAGACACCACTCCTAGCGCCAGGTGGGACAGGGCCGTGCTCCACTCACTCCAAGGCTTAAGGGCCATGGCGCCTTGGGCGGTAGGGAGTTTGAGGAGACAGGCAGGGGATCCTCAACTTTGGAGATGAAAAAAGAACGCAGAAGCCGGCGACCGGGAGCCCTAAGGGCGACTCCCCAGGACTCCCAGGTTCCAGAGCACCATTTCTAAATGTTGGGATGGGGATAGGCTCATCCGAAACTTTCCGGAGCCCTGAGGCCACTGGACACAACTGTGGGGAAGAAAAATCTAATTCTCCCGGGAAAAGAAGGGAGACGGCAGTGCGGGGTGGGTGGGCGTGAGCCCTGGGGCCCTTGAACCCAAGTTGGGGCGCCGGACCTGGGGGAGAAGGAGCGAGGCGCTCACAGGCCCACTCGGCCTGGTCCCTGCGCTTGGAAGGAGCAACAGCCCAGGCTCTCAGGGGCAGCCGAACTGCGCGGCCCGAACGCAACGGCGACCGGTCGCTTGAACGTGCTCACAGTGCCGCCCCTCCGCCGCCGCCCCGCCCCCCGCGCCCGGCCTGCGGAGGCCCGGAGCGAACCAACGAGAGGAGTGGAGGCTAGAGCGGCCGGGGGCGGGGCCTGGGCTAAGGGGGCATTCTAGGAGAGCGAGACCGGGTTGTAAGAGAGGAGGCGGGACTAGGAGGAGGGGGCTCTGTACGGGGATGAGGTGTATTAGCCCGGTGGTTTGGAGGGATGTGTGGTGAGGAGAGGGAGGGGTCTGAGGAAGGGGCTGTGAGGGGAGGGGGGGGGCTTGAGGGGAAGTGGACCGGGAGGGGCGGGACTGGGAGGGTCGGGGAGGTAAGAGGAGGGGGCTATGAGGAGAGGGGCGTGGCGGGGCTTGAGGGGGCGGGGTGTGGGCGGGGCTTCGCGCTAGGGTGGAGGGGGCGGGGCTGTGAGGGGAGGAGCGGGGCTGTGCGGGGAGTGGAGGTTGGACACCCGTGGGCGGACAGCTCCAAGGATGAGCGTGGTGGGGCGTCCACGGAGGGCTGGGAGGGATTCCGAGAAAAGGGGGTGCGGGGTCCGTTGGCGCTCTCAGCCCTACGTCTCCGCGAAATAGAAGGGGGCGCGGGGCAGGTGTCCGCGGGGGTCCCGGGGCCACCTGTCTCTGGCACCCCCTTCCTCGGGCGCGCGCCCTCCGCCCGCGGAGCCGGGCCGTGGGGGCGGCCGCCCTGAGCATGCGCACCGCCTGTGCGGCGGGCGGGCGCCGAGTCGGGGCGAGGGGACGCGGGGTGGCGCGAAGCGGGGCCCTCTGCTGCCCCGCACTCCCATGTACGCCTTCTACTCGCTGCTCATCTACATCTTCTACAGCCTCTTCCGCAGGGATGGCAGGGCCGCGGGGCCCGCCGACCCCGGGGACCCGGCGCAGGTGAGTGGGGGCGGGCGCAGCGCGGCCGGCGACCCCTTCCTGAGAGCTGCTTTGCGGGCCCGCGCAGCGTAGGGCGCTGACGCTGGGGAGGGGGCCGCGCGGAGGACCCCGTGTCGTTCTGGTGTTGGGAGCAGAGACCTCAGCCCCAGCTCCTCTGGTCCAGTTTCCTGAGGGAGAGAGCCCGGCAGGCTGCCTGGCCTCGCCTCAGGGGCTCCCCTGCTCGCTCCCTAGAGGGCCCGCAGCAAGCCCGGGGGTCGCCGCCGCCCCGACCAGCCCACGGCAGAACTGTGGACCGAGCTGACCGGCTTGGTCGGTAGGTACTGTCGGTGCGTCGGGGGAGCCCCGCCGTCCTAGAGAGGGAGGGGTGCCTGTGACCTCCTTGGGACGGAGGGCCCGGCAGGTGCCATCTGGTGCCCTGGCCTCCAACACGTGACCCAGCGCACCTTGCCCTCCCACCACCTGGCCTCGCAGGCTGCTCTGAGTCTGAGGATGGGCCGGTCGGGGGAGCCGAGGGCCGCGCAACCGAGGTCTCCTTGGAAGAGGCTCTGGTGCGTCTTGCGGAGTTCCTCTCGGCCCAGCTGGGGGCGGAAGAGAGCTGCGGGAATCCTCCAGACGTGACCAAGGTGAGCGGGACTGAGGGTCCTTCTCCGGCAACCCGTTATCTCCCCAGTCCTTCTGGCCTCCACGTTCCTGTTCCCGTCTTCTCCGCCTGATTCTTACTTCCTTCACAGCCTGGTGATGTTCCCCTACTGTTGACGGTGACCGGTCAGCTTTTGGCCCTCTTGGCATGGATTCGGAGCCCCAGGGGAAGGCAGGCCCTGCCCCAGGGGACTCAGTCAGCCTCGGGGGTGCAACCCTCAACTCCCGCTGGTGTGTAAAGAGTAGTGAATTGAAAAGGGAGCGTGTGGAGGGAGTGAAGCCCACTAGAGCCTGAGTGGCGTGGAGTACGGGGTCCCAAGCCTAGCTCTACTCTGAAGGTGCCCCTTTTTCAAGCCAGAGACCTCATCAGTCCTAACTGGGTCTACCTCACCCCAGGGCCCCCATCCCAAGAAGAAAGCCCTTCCCTTTCACCAAGGGGTGAGACCCAGGGGCAACAGTCCCCCCAGTTGGAAGAGGACCAGAGAGCTTGGCAGCGGCTGGAACAGCTCATCCTTGGACAGGTGAGGGGCCCAGGAGGCAGCAGGGACTGGGGGGGACAGGAAGGAGGTGCTCCACCACGTGTCCTCTCCTCCTTCCCAGCTGGAAGAACTGAAGCAGCAGCTAGAACTGCAGGAGGAGGAGCTGGGCCGGCTGCGCCTGGGAGTGGTGAGGCTGCTGGGGGCGGGTCCAGGAGCGGACTCAAGAGAGAGGGCCCCCGACTTTCAGGTGAGTCCTGAGGGCTTCTCTCTCCGCCAGGGGGCGACAGACTCGGAGAAGAGGGTTCAGCACCTTACTCTGGAGAACGAGGCCCTGAAGCAGAGCCTGAGCCTCACTCGGGACCTCCTGCTGCACTGGGGCCCCGGCCCCCCCACCAGGGCTCCCCAGGTACCCTGCTCCTTAGCTGCTGCTTCCCTGCAGTCTGGGGCTTCTGCACACTGGCCTCCAGCGATATTGCTCAGGCTTTCTCAGAATGTCCTGAATGCTGGAACAGAGGCAGGGGGCCCTCTGTGACCTGAAGGGCCAGGGCCCCAGGACTGTGGCTAGGCCCTGGGATGGTCTGTGCAGGACAGCCCCATCAAGGAGACTGCTGCCTATGGGAGAACTCCTTCACCCCGTCCCGTGGCTCCCCTGAGTGACTGACCCCAGGAGAACAGAGGGACCTGGGGAAAGGACCTTTGCATGGACTTAGGAGGCATGGGTCTGCCTGCTCCTCTTGACTTGACTTTCCCAGCTGGAAAATGGGGCTGCTGGAGCGCCCCTCCCACATGCTGACCTGGCTGCCCCCCTCCCCCCTCCTGCAGGATGAGGCAGAGGCACTAGTGGAGCTTCAGGGCCGGCTTCAGGAGGCCCAGGACACCACAGAAGCTCTCCGAGTCCAGGTGGGTGCTGGGCCCAGGGGCCAGAAAGGCTGGGGCACTGGGGAGAGGGGCATCTGAGGTGGGGACTGTTAAGTGCCCTATCCTCAGTAATGGGTGGCGTTGGGCGGGGCAGCTGGGGGTGCAGGAGGTGCAGCTGCAGGGCCTTCGGGGGGCCCTCCGGCAGCTCCAGCAGGAGACTGAGCAGAACTGCAGAAGGGAGCTGCAGCAGATGCATGGGCAGCTGGCAGGTAAGTCCAGGGGCTGGGGGGCTCATGGAAAGGCCACGGGTTTGGGCTTTCCCTCAACAACCTTCCCCTGCCAGGACTCCGGGCACGCATGGCCAGCCTGCGTCAGGGCTGTGGGGACCTCCGAGGATTGGTCAGCACCTTCACCCAGAGCTGTCAGGGTTCGTTGAGCGAGGCCCAGGGCCAGGTCAGGACCACCTGCCCCCTCTCTTGACACATGATCTCTGGGGAGCCCCATCACTGTCCTTCCCTCAGGGAGCCCCTGTCCTTTCTCCCTTCCCAGCCTGGGAGCTGCCTGCTCTGATGGAGGACGTAGGCTCTGGAACCAGAACAGTCGTGTGACCCTGTGTGCGATGTCACTTCTGGGTCTCGTTTTTGTCTTGTGCCAACTGGGGTGACAGTGAATCTCTCAGGATTGCCAAGAGTCCAGAGGAGACAGATGATGTCTTTGTCCGTGGGCCTCCTCAGATTCCTGGGTTCCATCCCAGGTCCGCAGAAGGATGTTCTCAGGGACCTGAAGCCACTGAAAGTTGCAGATCACCACAGCTGTGTGGTCACACGGTGGCTCCACATTGCTCTCAGCACCCACCCCATCAGCTCCTCCGTCAGCAGTTCCCTGCTGTCTTCATCACATCCCTGTTCCCCCAGGTATCCTGGGCCCTGGGAGCACTGTCAGCCAGAGGGGCTGGGACTCAGCTCCCTGAGGAGCAGCAGAGGACCCCAACTGGATGCCCAGGGCGACTGCTGGAGCTCAAGGGTATGGCAGGACCGGGGAGTGGAGGGGTGAGGGGCAGGCTGAAGGAAGTGGAGCCTCTCCATGCTTCATGGCCCAGGAGGCAGCTCACTGGCCTGCTCTCCACCTCAGGAAATATCCGTGTGCTGTGTCGGCTGAGGCCAGGAACACCCTCCAGCCTGGTGTGCTCAGAGCCCGGCCCGGGTGGCAGTGTCACCACCTGTTATCGAGGGCGCCAGCATCGCTTCCATCTGGACTGGGTCTTCCCTCCAGATGCCAGCCAGGAGGAGGTAATGCTCTGCCCTTGCACCTGTGTTCACCTTCCTTCAGGGTCTCCTGGAGTCCAGAAGGCACTCTGGGTTCCCCTTTTTAGTCTATTTGTCCTCCCAGGAGGGAGAGTGGCTGGACTCCAGCAGGGAAAAGAAGGGAGCCGGAGGATCTGGGAGGCAGGACTGGCAGGCTAGCTGGGCACTTACTTTCCTTCCAGGGGTTGTTCCTCTGCATCCTCTCCCCCCCACCCCACCCCCAGGCTCTGTAGGCCCAGGGGAAACAGACCTTCTCGTTTAGACACGAAGGTTAACATTTTCAAAAATAACTTTTCATCAGGAAACTAAAGAAAATGAACCTTCTGAGGTGACGGTTACTGCTCAGGCAGAGCTGGCTGTGGAGCATGGTGCTGCTGTGGTGGGGACAGTGCTGTGACCTCCTTCTCCAGGCTTTGCTGGCTGCCCATTCCCCCAGCCCGGGGTCCAGAGTTGGCTAGCTGTGAGAGCAGAAAACCCTCCTGGCTTTGTGGCCAAGGTGGGCAGAGGGGGACATGGGTGAGTGGGAGAGCTTCTGGCCCTCAGTGCTCTCCCGCTGCCCTGCACAGATCCCGCCCTCCTTCCTCCTCTCCTTTCCTGCCAGACTCAGCAGAAAACAGAGGCTCAAGCCCCAGCCTACCAGCAACTTGCTTCACACACTCTCTCTCTGTCACACACAAACTTTGCCGCTAGAGCTTCCATAGCTCAGGAAACAGACTCAGGGCCAGGAGGGGATGAGGTACGGGGCAGAGCTGGCTGAGACTCAGACCTGTGCTGGCCTCAGAGGGACAGACGGTGTGATGAGAGTGCGTGGCAGGTGTCCAGGGCGCCCTCCCCCACTTCCTGGAGTACCACAGCTGTTTTCCACTCACCTCTCTTGTGTATCCCACACACCACCCCAGCCTCACGTGCTGCCCCAAACTGCAGCCCTGCACGGGCCCCCCGTTGTCCACTGCCTCACAGGCAGCCCTTCTGGACAGGGCCCTCCAACTCCATGTGTCTGAATGAAAGAACCAAAGGCATCTGTCACCGAGCCCCCTCATCTCTTCCCCATCTCTGCAATGGCACCACAGTCCCCCCAACCACAGTCCCACCACCATGGTCACCCCCAGAGCTTCCTCTCAGTCATGGACTCTTAGTGACCACACAGGAATTCTGGAGCTGCCCTCATGGCCAGCAACCAACACTTCCAGCAGAACTGACATTACCAGCCACCTTCTAAGCTGGAAAGCTGGCATGTCATTGCTCAAAAGGCTCCTGTTGGCATCCAGTTGCCACAAGATACAAGTCCCAGCCCCACGTCCCACTCGGCTACCTCTCTGCAACCTCCCAGGGCCCAGGTTCCAGCAATCCTAGTTGGCCCATCCTTCACACCCTGGGGCCCTTTTGGGCTCATCATTTGTGTGCCAAGCACTGCTCTAGTCTCTCAGCACATGCTCCCCTTCAGCCCTGACGACGGGGGCCATTACAGTCTTCAGCTCACAGAGAGAAACCTCGGACAAAGAGGATGAGTGACTTGCCTCCTGTCACACCCAGGGTTTGAACCTGGTGCTCCAGCCCAGCATCTGGGCTCTTGACTGCCATGCCCCCAGCCTCCCCAATACTCTGCACCACCTCTTCTCCTTCTTTTCTTTGCCTGGAAAATTCTTGAAAATGCCCACTTCTCCAGGGAGCCTCCTCTGTGGGGAGATCCACCCTTCCCCCATGCTCCCCTAGAGCCTGCCTCCCAGGGGAATCAAGCTCTGTTCACACCTTGCCCCACCCCTCCCACTCCTCTTGCCCCTAGGTCTTCAGGGAGCTGGAGCCGGCTGTGCTGTCCTGCCTTCGAGGCTACAGTGTCTGCATTTTCACCTATGGTCAGACAGGGACTGGGAAGACCTACAGCATGGAGGTGGGAAGGGGGCACACTCTGGGTGGCTCCTGGGGCTAGGGACTGGGATGTGAGCCCGATGTGGCACTCCATCCCGTCCCCAGGGCCCACCCGAGGACCCTGGCATAGCTCCTAGGGCGCTGCAGTCATTGTTCCGGGAGATGGGGACCGGAGGTCAGCACCGCGTGACCCTCAGCATGGTGGAGATCTACAACGAGGCTGTCAGGTCGGCACCGCCTCCTCCCCACCCCTAGTCCCAGAGGCTTCTGGCTCCCCGGAGAACCCCCAAACCAAGCCCTCCCATTTCTCACCAGGGACCTCCTAGCCCCAGGGCCTCCCGAGCGCCTGGCCGTGAGGCAGGGCCCAGCAGGCCAAGGGGGGATCCAGGTGGCTGGCCTCACCTACTGGGACGTGCCCAACCTGGAGACGCTGCACCAGGTAAGACTGCCTAGTGTGCAGCGCCGCCCTCCAAGGCCCCGCCCTGTTCTCCCACCTGGGGGCGCAGACCCTGCAGCACGAGCAGCAGGCAAGCCCTGTCGCTCCGCCCTCCAGATGCTGAGCCTAGGGAGGAGCAACCGGGCCACCGCCGCCACCGCCATGAACCAGCACAGCTCCCGTTCGCACGCGATGGTCACGCTGACGCTGCGCGCGGCGTCCCCACCGCGCGGTCCGGGCCCCGCAGGTACCGCGGCCTGCGCCTGAGCCCTGCGGGAGGCCTCGTCGCACCTGAAACCGGGGCGCTCTCCACGTCGGACTCGCTCGCCCCTGCAGGCACGCTGCACCTGGTGGACCTGGCGGGATCCGAGCGTGCCTGGAAGGCGGGGGCGGCCGGCACGGCGCGGGGAGACTCGGACGGCGCCCAGCGTCTGCGGGAGGCCCGGACCATCAACCGCTCGCTGTTGGCGCTGGGAGGCGTGATGGCTGCGCTGCGGGCCCGCCGGCCACACGTGCCCTTCCGCGATTCGCAGCTCACGCGCCTGCTGCAGCCGGCGCTCGGTCCCGGCGCCACTGCCGTGCTGCTGCTGCAGGTGGGCGCGGGCGGCGCGGGCACGGGCGCGGGCGCGGGCGCGGGGCGGGGCGCAGGGCCAAGGGGGGCGGTCTGCACGCCAGGCTCCGCCCACTCGGGGGCCGCCCACCAGTGCCGCTCCCCCGCAGATCTCCACGCGGCCCGAGGACCTCGGCGAGACTGTGTGCTCGCTCAAGTTCGCCGAGCGAGTGGGCCAAGTGGAGCTGGGGCCGGCCCGGCGCCGCAGGGCCCCGCGCTCCGGGACGCCCTCCTCGCTCAGCACCGACACACCACTCACTGGAACCCCCTGTACCCCCACGCCACCCCCCGGCAGCCCTCCAAGCCCCGGCCCCGACAGCGGCTCCAGCTCGGCCCTCGTGCCCCCGGAGGACCTGCCCTCGTAATCCTGCCCAGGGAGTCTAGGGTCGCACTTCTCTCGGCGGAGGCAGCGAAGTTTCTACACCCAAACAACCTTCTTGACCTTTTGGGGGCCCACTGCCCCCCAAACTCCCAGAGTTGCCCCTCCCCCCGCCCCGCGAGGAGGAGTGTTAAGCCTGGAAAATGATTGCTCCCCAGGCCCTCAGCTCCCTCCTTATCACCATTTGCTGTTATCGCGGCACACAGCAGGGATCCCAGAGCCGCGGGATGGGACGCAGACCCGGGCCCAGTGTTACCCGAGTCACCAGTTACCGACCCCACCACCAAAAATTAGACTTGCCATTAAAATCTTGTCTGTTCCTTTACTGTGCTCTTCCCCACTACCATCACCAGAACTACTGTAGGGTCCTTCTTCCCGATCCCTTTTCCCCAAAAAGGTGCTATCTCCTTCCCAGACAGTTAAGGGGGCACAAGACTTAAGGCTGGAGCCGCTATTAGGTTGTCCCTCCCCCAGCCTGCAGCCAGGGAGGGGAGGCGACAGATGGTGATGGATGGATGGATGGACGGACGGACAGACGGCCAGAGAAGGTGGGACCTGGAAAGGGACAGGAAGGGCTACTCCAAGCAGAGCCCTGCTCCTTCCAGCTTTGCCTCTGGGGGTAGGAGAGGCATGACTGACCATCAGGGCCAGGGTGGTGCCCAGCTGGGCCACAACCCTTCGTGGGGCTGTCCAATAAACATTGTGGACTCAGAACAGCTGGTGTCTCATGTTTCAAGGCTCTGTGGCCACAGACATCTCTTGGTCCTCTTGGCCTTGGTTTCCCTTTAACAAGCCAGTGGCAGCAGGAGGGGATGGGAGAAGCAAGCAGCCCCTGCCCTGGGAGCCTCACAGGCTGTACCAGGAGAGTAGCCAGCCTGGGGTGGGGGCAGCCAGGTCCCGGGGGTGGCTAATCCACACATCGTAGATGCTCTTGTTGGGTGGCACCCCTTGGAAGAGTGCATCTAGATCCCAGAGCAGCCCTGGGGGGCCATGGGTTTCAGGAGCCACCCCCCAGTAGGCTGGGCTGGTTGATGGTGGGCACTGGGGACAGGATGTGGGTGGTAGTGGAGCCAAGGGCATTACCACGTTGGGAGTGTAGATGGGCAAGTAGGAGGTGGGTAGCTGCCCCCAAAGTGAGGCCCTGTGGCCCCCACTGGACAGTCCCCCAGAGTCTGGGGTACCTTGCAGTAAGTGGAGGGGCCAGGTTCTGGGCTGAGGGGAAAGGGGCGAGGGCCTGCTGGTTCCCCCCTGGGAAGCCTCCCCTTCTGCTCTCATGGGCCCGGGGAGGGGGCAAAGGGGCCACAGAGACCTCTCAGAGGGCAGGGGCTGAGTGGGCACCACGTCCTCCCCACTGCGCGTGGAGCCTGCCAGACCTGGGCTGCTCCGTGGCGCCTCCTCCCCGGGGTCCCCTAGCAGAGACTTTATGCTGAAGCCCTCGCTAGGCGGAGGTTGGGGACTGGGCGGCCGGTAGGGCCGGCCGTGCAGCACGTAGGGGCCCAGATCCTTGGCGAAGGCCCCCCGCACGCCCCTGCTCTGCCAGCGCCGGCACAGGGCCGTGTTCTGCAGCCGCAGCGCCTCGGCGGGGATCAGGCTCACGTCGACCGCCCAGAAGTTGCCCTTGGCCTGGGGCTTCGCAGGATCCTTGGGCACCTGGTTGGGGGGGCAGGCTTGGGTGGGGCCGTGCGACCCCGGATACTCGGGATTACCGCCCCCGCCCCGCCCCCCGGCCCCGACCCTCGCCCTGCCCCACCTTGCGGAAGCATCGGTTGGAGGAGAGGTTGTGGCGGATGGAGTCCTTCCAGCCCTCGTAGTCGTCCCTGAAGAAGGGGAACACGGCCTGGACCTGACGGATGATCTGAAACCACGGGGCGGCCGGCAGGCGCTGTGAGCCGGGGCGCGGAGGGGGCAACCACCCCTCCCCCACAGCTGGGCTTAGGGGCGCCCCAGCGCCGCCCCCCTCAGAACACCTCTGAGCCCGAGGGAGAAGGGGGCACCTCCCTGAAAAGGGTCTCGCCTAAGCATCTCAGCCCCCTCGCCAGGTGCCCAGGCCGGAACTGGCCGCGCTGGCACAGCTGGGTAGGGCCCGGTGGGGGTGGAGGCCCGAACCTGAGCCTGGGAGTAGGTGGGGGACGGGTCTGGGGTGTGAAGAAAGTGGGGGACCTCGGAGTGTGAAGAGAGTGGGGGACCCTCTCACCTGGGCCAGCTTCAGCCTGCGGGAGGGTGCGGCCTGGATCACCAGGGCGATCATGGCCAAGTAGGTGTAGGGGGGCTTGTCATGCCGCAGGTATCTCTTCTTCCTCCTCTTGGGGGGCTGGGAGGCCGACTCCGCCCCGGGGAGCCCCAGGCGTGGGTTGCTGCAGGGCCCCATGCAGGGGAAGCCGACAACGTGGGCAGAGGCCTGGCCCGTGGAGGGCGCAGGGCACTGGGGCAGTGTGGCGAGGCAGGGCCGGGGCCTGAGGCCGGGCGGGGGCAGGCGGGCCGGGCCCTTTATCATTCGGATGGAAGGGGGAGGGGAGGGGAGGCAACGGGAGGGAGGAATACGGCGGTGGGGGAGGGGAGCGTGCAGAGGGCTGCCACAATTAGCAGGTTTCAGTTAATCTGAAAGGGAGGGGCAGGGAAGATTCCAGTGGGGGCTGCAGGCGGCCACTCAGGCCTCATTCCTCACCCCTGGGCTGCCTTCAGCACCCCCTATGACCTGGAAGGAAAAGCTCTTGGAAAGAGCCTATGACCCAGGGTTACTTTACCCCTTCCGTCCAGAGTCAGTCTCAGGCTCCCATTTAACCCACCCGGGAGTGATTTGCCCAAGCTGAGCTGCCAAGAGTGGGTGGGTCCTGCTGAGAGTTCAAGGCCAAGCAGCTAGCAGGTCCTGGGTGGTGGTCTGGGAGGGCTTCCTGGAGGAAACATCAGGAAAAAGGAGGGGCACAGTTGACTCGAGATTTTCCCAGGGACTGCTGAAGGGTCCCAGCAGGGTCTCCAGGCTCTGGAGACCACTTCCGTCCTTGGTGCTTGTCCACAGTGGATCCTGGGAGCTGACTAGCCCTTATTACTCACTGTGCACCTCACCTGCCCTGAGTGAGCTGTACCTGCCTGGCCCCAGAGAACGTCCAGGAGGCAAGCTTCCCTCCCTCCTCTTCTGGTCCTCTGGGTCCAGATGCTCTGGAGGTTGCCCCCGGGGAGGATGCCCCTTGTTTCTTGGGGGCATTTGGGCAGTGCCCCTGTATGGGTATGCATGGAGAAAGAGATCTTCTAGCTGTAGGGGTTTACTGGACACCTCTTGGAGCCAGGACTTGAGGATACATCCTCATAGGTCATGGTCCCTGCCCAGGAGAGACTGCAAGGACCACCTGGCTTTGCCCTGGGTGGGAGTGAGTCCAGGTGTGCTGTGTGTGGGTGAACAGGAAGGGCTTCCCAGGCAGCTAAGGCCCCGTGGCTTAGTCTAGAAGGAGGGAGATGCTCCCCAGGCAGGTGAGGACTAGTCTGAGTGGAGGAGGAGCACAGAAGAGGGAATAGAAGCTTAGGCTGCAGAGGCCTGTGTGGCCAGCACCCCCTGTTCAGGCCTGGCCAGAGCCTCTGAAGGCTCTAGCAGGCACAGGACCTAGCCCAAAGGTGTGGTCCAAGAAAAATGCCTCTGGCAGCTCTTCTGAGACTCACCAGTCCTCCTAACTCCCACGCCTTCTTCTGTCCCCTCACTTCCTCCCTGGCCATCTGATCTGTGGCCCTCCCCTCAAGTCATTCAAGGCCTGTGGTCTGTACCCTGCCCCAAAGCCCAGATGTGTGTTGTGTCAACTTTCCCTGTCACACACACACCCAAGTTTGCCCAAGAAGGTATCAGGCCCAGGGCACTAGCAGTGGTGCTTGGTACTGGTACCAGGGCCCCCAGACCCAAGGGATGCCACAGGAGCACAGGGACACATTTTATATCAGTTTACTCATCTTTTATTGTGCAGCCCCTGACCCCATACACTTAAAGGGTTGAAAATCCACAGCATACAGTGGGTGTCCAGCTCCTACTGAGGCACTGAGGGAAGGAATGAAGGATGGGTGCACTGGAGGAGGAAGCCTTGGGCTGAGATGGATGATGTATGTGGGGTACCACATTGCTTCCCCCACTATCTCAGACTCTCCCTTCAGACTTCACCTGGCTTTCTCTGGGCTCCTATGTCACTTCCTCAACTCCTTTCAGTTCCCAGGGCTCTAGTTAGGGGGTCCTTGTGTCTCACCAGGCTGTTACTACCTATAGCCTCCTGGCCCCACTCAGTTAGCAAAGAGGTCTTTATCTCCTACAAGTCTTTTTTTTTTGAGGAAGATTAGCCCTGAGCTAACTGCTGCCAATCCTCCTCTTTTTGCTGAGGAAGACTGGCCCTGAGCTAACATCCGTGCCAGTCTTCCTCCACTTTATATGTGGGACTCCTACCACAGCATGGTGTGCCAAACAGTGCAATGTCTGCACCCGGGATCTGGACCAGCGAACCCCGGGCCGCTGAAGTGGAATGTGCGCAGTTAACCACTGTGCCACCGGACCGGCCCCCTCCTACAAGTCTTAAGTCACCCCTGTCTTCCTCTGGTCCTCCCTTGCTTTCAGGATAAGGCCCAACTCCTTGGTTTGGCATTCAAGGCTCCTGTGTCCTGACTACTCAGGTCTGACCACACTCTCCCTGTGGCCCTGCTAAACCACTATCTCAGCTGTTTCCCATTGCTCCAATGCACCAGGTCCTTCCACTTTTGCGTATGCTGTTCCCTCTGCCCGTGATGCCTCTGCTCTGTCCGGTGAATTCCGACCCTTCCTTAAAAGCCCAGCATAAATAGATGACCACCCTCCTGGGAGTCCTTTGACTACTTGCCTTTCCCGTCCCACCCGGGCGCCACCCGGGCCCCACCCGCGCCGAGGGTGTCCTTGCCAAAGAGAAGCTCACACGCCGGCATCAGCAGCCGCACTAGTCCACCAGTTGCTTGCGGCAGCCCCGCCCCCGGGCAGCTCGGCCCCGCCCCCGGGCAGCTCGGCCCC
>NC_060282.1:476159-560486 GCF_021613505.1 Equus quagga | reverse complement strand
CCCGGGCAGCTCGGCCCCGCCCCCGGGCAGCTCGGCCCCGCCCCCGGCACCCACGGGGCGCAGCGGCTTCCGGCTCTGGGCCGCGCGGGCCGGAAGTATAGCGTTGCCATGGCGAGGGCCCGGCGCGGGGCCCGCCCCCACGGCGCCGGGAGTAGCGCGGGGCCGACTGACCAGCCCACGGGATCCGATCGACTGCGCTGTGGCGGCCTGCGCGAGGCGGAAGGTGAGGCGCGACTTCCGGGGGTTGCAGCGGGAGAGGAGACCTGGCCCCAGGGGGAGAGAGGAGGCCGAGCCCCCGCGTTGGGGGCACAGGAGGCCGGGCCCTGGGGTGGGGGGCAGAGGAGCCCATGCCCCAAGGGGGAGAGAGGAGGCCGAGCCCCGGGCCGGGAGAGGAGGCCGGGCCCCGGGGTTGGGGGCAGAGGAGGCCGGGCCCCGGGGGGAGAGAGGTAGGGGGCAGAGGAGGCAGGGGCTCAGGGGAGAGGAGGCCGGGCCGCGTTCTAGGGGCGTGAAGAGGAGGCTGGGCCCTGCTGGGGAGGTGGGGGCGGGGGAGGCCGGCTCAGCTGAGCTGAGCGAGAGGGAGGAATAGAGGGAGATTAGATCGGGATGAGAAGCAGAGGAGGCCAGGGCCCAGATGGGGGTGTCCTTAGGAAACATATCTGGCCAGCACACAGAGGCCAGGGCAGAAGTCTCCGCACGCCCGCCTCGGGCGCAGGTGGAGGAGGCCCAGGGCAGCGGGTGCTAAGGATCACAAACGGCTTCTAGTAGTGGCAGCCTGTGAAGGCCAGCAGTAGGGCTTTTCACGTTTTATCTATACGGTAGTTTTCATTCTTGCAGCCTGTTAGTCAGGTAGGCAGCACTAGAATTATCTCCATTTTCTGCCGAGGAAATTAAGGCCCCCAGAGAAGTGACTTGCTCAGGTTTTGTGCGGGCTTTAGAGGTAGGCCAGAGGAGAAACTGGAGCCTCTCTGGGGCTAATTCCTCACATTTTCAGGGGTTCAAGTGACCTTACTTGTAACGTGGGAATCCTGGGCTCCACCTCACAGAGTGAGGTCAAGGCCAGAAGTACCTAGTATGTGTTGGAAGTGCCTGGCCCTGTGCTGGTGCAGAGGTGCTCCAGGCCTGCGAGGGAATCCACTACTGGCTGGGGCCCCTCGTTGTCCTGGAGCAGAGGCTCAGGCGACCATGGGATTAATTTCCATGGGTGCAGAAGGGAGGCTTGTATGGAGTCATTCCAGGTTTTGGGAAGCTAGAGAAAGGCTGGCTCTCCCCAAAGCACTGGGTCCTCAACTTGGGGGTGGAGGTGGCGGTAGGGGTACCACATTGCTCTTCTCAGAGCCTCTCTTGGCCCAGCAGTGAACCCTCCTGTGTCTTTGCTCCTCCAGGTGCTCCCCCGGCAGGATTGGAGTTTCCCTGGGAGAAGTGTGAAAGGGCCTCTGTGCCTCTGGTTGTGCTGCCTAGTTCACTTTGGGATCCCCAAGGAGAGCCCCAGCCTGGGGTCTAGTTGCTAAGGGGCTGGTGGCTGCCCAAAGGAACCTGCACAGAGGCTAGCTCTGTGCTCCTTATTGTGATGGATGTGTGATGCTCTGAGCCGCCAGTTGCCTGCCCCTGCCCCCTTTCCCCACCCCTCAAGCTCTTGCTCAGAGCTGAGATGGGGAAGCTTTAGCAGGTCCTTTTTTCCCTTGTGATGCCTGCACTGGATTTCTGGCCTGTTGGCTGGAGCCTCCTCTCCTGGCTCTCCACTGGTCCATCCTGCCCTCATCCCTCATCTGCTTGGGGTGTGCCTGGACTCTGCTTTCCACAGAGTGTTGCCTGGGCTGGCAGGCACCTAGGAAGGGGGTCCTGTATCTGTGGACTCATTGATGGGGTCTGTGTTCTAGGGATTTATGAATTTCTGGTCTCTACCAACAGCCTGTCTCCACTGCATGTGGTTTTGGAACATCAGTCTCAGGTGAACTTCTGGTGACCCAGCACACCATATCTGCCCTAAGAGTGGCCCACCCCAGTGCCTCTGCCACAGTCCACCTGTTAGCCAAAGCAAGACATCTGGTGGCAGTTCCAGGCTCTTCTCTCACCTCCAGGTTCTCTCAGAACTTCCTCCTGGATATCCCTGCTCTTGGCCCTTCCTGTCCATCCCTTCCTTCAAGTAGCTTGCTTCTGTGGCTCCTTCTTCTTCCCGGGATCACAGCAGTTGCCCCGGCTGGTCCTCTTGGCTCTATCTCAGCCCCTGCCTTCCTCCTTCTCACCCTAGCCAGAGTGATGGGTTTGAAATGCAAATTTGATTTTTATACTCTCCTCCTTGACATCCTTTCCCACAGACTTCAGGATAACACTCGCCTGTCTTTGCAGACTAGGTCCTGTCCTCTGCCCCCTGACCCTACCCTTGACTACCTTTCTGTGTGTGTCATGCCATACTGAACCCCTGCATGGTGGTGGAAGGGAGAGAGTGAACCTGCCCCCACCCCTTCTGTGGCCTTGGGCAAGGCCACCCAGCACAGCAGGCTGAGCAGGAAGGACAGAGAGGTCCAAGAAAGTCTAGTTCCTCATACACCTAGGGGACAGGGCCCCATGGAGGAAGAGCAGGTGCTTGCCTGCTGGGAGCCCTGTGAGAGCAGGTGTGGTAAGGCCTGACAGTGGATGTTGGATTCTAGGCTGTGTCCTTCCTTGATGGCCGTGACAAACACAAAGATGGGACACATTGGTGCTGGTGGAGGAGTGCATAGGAGGTGGGGCCATGGAGATGGGGCCTGCAGACAAGTCCACAAAGGAGTTTCAATGTGTGTGGGAGATGGAGAGACTGGAGTTGGCTTGAATGGCGAGGTCAGCAGGGATCCAGAGAGGTTGTGGGCTTGGGTGGAGGAGTGACTGACAGCCTTGAGGTCCCAGGCTGGCAGAAGAGGGCTGAGTGCGAAGTGGAGGTGGAGAGTGGGTGGTGGTGCCGCCAAGTGGCTTGAAGGAGCTGGAGTCCTCGTCTCACTCTCAGCCCCATCTTGCCATGCCAGGATTCCCTGAGACCTCGGCCATTGTTTGACCAGTGCTATTTTGTTGCTTTTGTGTAAGTGTCACCCTCACCCCCCTAGAACCTCCTCCTGTTTTGGAAGGAGGGGAGGGTGGTGCAGATGCAGGTGACCCCCTGGGAGCCTCCAAGACTCAGATGAAGGGGTCAGTCTCCTGAGGAGCCCTCCCCACCATCCAGGTAGCTTTGAATGTCCCTCCCTGTGCTGGCAGGGCATGGGGCAGAGCCTTGCTGTTGCCCGTGGACCTCCCATGTTTCCTCTGGGCAGAGCTCTGGTTGGGCAGAGGGAGGTGTGTGAGGAGATAGCACGGCAAGCAGGGCCCAGCTACGCAGGGTTTAGGGGCGAGGGTAAGACTTCTGGATTGTACACTTTTATTTTTTTACATCAAACTTTGTTGAGGTGTAATTTACATACAATAAAATGCACCTATTTTAAGTATACAGTTTGGTTGTTTTGACAGATGGCTACATCTTTGTAAACACCACCATAATCCAGATGTGGAACATTTCTGTCACCCCCAGAAGTTCCCTCATTCCCTTCTGTGGTTAGTCGTCCCTCCACCTGGCCCCAGGCAACCACTAATCTGCTTTCTATTTCCATAGATTCACTGTCCCTTTTATAGAATTTCGCATAAATGAAATCATACAGAATAAATACTTTTGTGTCTGACTTCTTTCACCAAGCACAGTGTTTAGGAAATCCATGTTGTTGCACGTGTCAGTAGTTCATTCTCTTTTTTTGCTGAGTGGTCTGGTATTCCATTACGTAGACAGACCACCATCTAGTCTATACATACACCTGCTAGTAGCCATTTCACTTCTTTCCAGTTTTGGCTGTTGTGAATAAAGCTGCTGTGAGCATTCGTGTATAGAGGTCTTTATGTGGACATATGCTTTATTTTTCTTGGGTTGAAATGATGGAAATGGTTGCTTGAAGTATGTGTCTAACTTTATAAGTGCCAACTGCTTTCCAAAATGGTATTATTGTTTTACATTCCCAGTTGTTCCATATTCTCTTTAACTCAGTATTGTTGTCCTTTTATTTTTTTTATTATTTATTTATTTATTTTGAGGAAGATTAGCCCTGAGCTAACTCCTGCCAATCCTCCTCTTTTTGCTGAGGAAGACTGGCCCTGAGCTAACATCCGTGCCCATCTTTCTCTACTTTGTATGTGGGATGCCTACCACAGTATGGCTTTTTGCCAAGCGGTGCCATGTTCCGAACCCGGGGTCTGAACCGGCAAACCCTGGGCCACCGAGAGGCGGAATGTGCGAACTTAACCGCTGTGCTACCGGGCCGGCCCCATTGTTGTCCTTTTAAAGTCTAACCATTCTCATAGGTGTGTAGTGGGAGCTCATTGTGGCTTTAGTTTGCATTTCCCTAATGATGAATGGTGTTGAGCATCTTCTTGTGCTTATTTTATTGGTCCTTTGTATATCTTCTTTTGTGAAGTGTCTGTTCAAATCTCTTGCCCTTAAAAAAATGGGTTGCATATCTTATCAAGTTTTAAGAGTTCTTGGGGGCTGGCCCCGTGGCCGAGTGGTTAAGTTTGTGCGCTCCACTTCGGCGGTCCAGGGTTTTGCTGGTTCAGATCCTGGGTGTGGACATGGCACCGCTCATCAGGCCATGCTGAGGTGACATCCCACATGCCACAACTAGAAGGACCCACAACTAAAAATACTCAACTGTGTACTGGGGGCTTTGGGGAGAAAAGGAAAAATAAAATCTTAAAAAAAAAAAGTTTTAAGAGTTCTTTGTATCTTCAGGATGAAAGTCCTTTGCCAGATATTTGTACTGCAAATATGTTCTCACAGTCTGTGGCTTGCCTTTTAGTTTTCTCACTGGTGTCTTGAACAGCAGACACTTTTAATTTTGATGAAGTCCAGTTTGTCAGTTTTGTTGCCTTGTGGTTTGTGCTTCCTGTTATGGTGTAAGTAGAGGTGAAGGATCATTGTTTTCCATTTGGATATCCACTCGTTTCCAGCACCATTTTTGAAGACCATCTTCTCCCCCTTGCATTACTTTAACACTCTTGCTGAAAATCAATTGACAGTATATGTGTGGGCCTATTTCTGGATTCTCTATTCTACTCATTGATCTTATGCTAATATCCCACACATTTGATGATTGTAGCTTTATAATAAGTCTTGAGATCATGTATTGTTAATTCTCCAATTTGGTTTCTCTTTTTCAAATCATTTTGGCTCTTCAAGATATTACACCCTCCTATATAAATTTTAGAATTAGCTTGTCAAGTTCTACAAAAAGGCTTACTGAGATTTTGATTGGGATTGTATTGAAGCGATAGATCTATTTGGGGGAGAATTCGCATTTTAACAATATAGAACATGGTATGTTTCTCCATTTATTTAGGTCTCTGTATTAATTATCTATTGCTATATAACAAATTACCCTAAAATATACTGGCTTAAAGCAATGAGCATTGGGGCCAGCCTGGTGGCGCAGTGGGTAAGTTCGCATGTTCTGTTCTGCTTCTTGGTGGCCCGGGATTCGCTGGTTTGGATCCCGGGTGTGGACATGGCACCGCTTGGCAAAAAGCCGTGCTGTGATAGGCGTCCCACATATAAAGTAGAGGAAGATGGGCACGGATGTTAGCTCAGGGCCAGCCTTCCTCAGCAAAAAGAGGAGGATTGGCAGGAGTTAGCTCAGGGCTAATCTTCCTCACCAAAAAAAAAAAACCAAAAACACCAATGTGCATTTATTATCTCACAGTTGCTGTGGGTCAGGAATTCAAAACTGGCTTAGCTGGGTGGTTCTGGTTCAAGGTCTGGTGTGGTTGCAGTTCGGATAATCAGCTGGGGCTGCACCGTCTGAGGGCTGGACCCGGACTGGAGCATCTGCTTACAAAGTGGCTCCCTCATGTGGCTGTTGGCAGGAGGCGGCAGTTCCTCACACGTGGGCCTTTCCATAGGCTGCTTCAGTGTCTCACAACATGGCAGCTAATTTCCTCGAGCC
Source organism: Equus quagga (assembly GCF_021613505.1). Lineage (NCBI taxonomy): Eukaryota > Metazoa > Chordata > Mammalia > Perissodactyla > Equidae > Equus > Equus quagga. Next base: position 554,496 of record NC_060282.1, on the reverse strand, counting down.
CCAGCTATCCGAGAGAGCGAGAGGCCATGTCGCCTTTTACAGCCTAGTCTCTGAGGCCAAGCATCGTCATTTCTGCTTTTTTCCTGTTTGTTAGAAGTGAGTAACTAAGTCCAACCCGTACTCGAGGGGAAGGGGGTTAGGGTCTGCCTTTTGAAGGAGTGTCAAAGAAGTCCATGCTGTTTACCATTTTCCATTTTCCACTTGTTTATTGCCAGTACGGAGACATCCAGTTGATTCTGACATATCATCCTTGTATCCTACAACCTCACTAACTATACCTATTTATTCTAATAGCCCTATTGTAGATTCCTAAGGATTTTCTACATGTCTTGTGCATCTAAAGAGTTTTACTTCTTCCTTTTCGATCCGTATGCTTTTTATTTCTTGCCTTAGTACATTGGCTAGGACCTCTAGTACAGTGTTGAATGCAGTGGTGAGAGTAGATAACCTTAGCTTGTTCTCAATCCTAGGGGAAAGTGTTCATTCTTTTCCCATTAGGCATGATTTACTTGTAGGTTTTTTTTTTTTAAAGATTTTGGTTTTTTCCTTTTTCTCCCCAAAGCCCCCTGGTACATAGTTGTCTATTCTTAGCTGTGGGTCCTGCTAGCTGTGGCGTGCAGGACGCCACCTCAGTGTGGCCCAATGAGTGGTGCCATGTCCGCGCCCAGGATTCGAACTGACGAAACATTGGGCCGTCTGCCGCGGAGTGTGTGAACTTAACCACTTGGCCACGGGGCTGGCCCCTACTTGTAGGTTTTTTGGAGATGCTCTTTATAGGTTGAGGAATTTTCCTTCTGTTTCTAGTATTCTAAGTTTTATTATTATTATTTCTTTTTATCATGAATGGAAGTTGAGTTTTGCCAGATGCTTTTTCTGCTTCTACTAATTTGATTGTATTTTTAATTAAATTAAATTAATTAATTTTTTTGTGAGGAAGATTAGCCCTGAGCTAACATCTGTTGCCCATCTTCCTCGTTTTGCTTGAGGAAGATTGTACTTGAGCTAACATCTGTGCCAATCATCCTCTATATTTTGTATGTGGGATTCTGCCACAGCATGGCTTGATGAGTGGTGTGTAGGTCCGTGCCCGAGATCCAAACTTGCGAACGCTGGGCCACTGAAGTGGAGCACACAAACTTAACTACTACACCACTGGGCCAGCCCCAGGTTGTATTTTTTTAATAGTAAACTATGTTGGTTTTTAAAATGTTAGACCAAGCTTGCATTATTGGAATAACGCCCATGTGGTCATGATGTATTAGCCTTCTTATATTTTGCTGGATTCAATTTGGTAATGTTTTTTAAAGGATTTTTGCAGCTATTCATGAAGAAATGTCTGTGATATTCTTATTTATTTATTTTTTTAAAGATTGGCACCTGCGCTAACATCGGTTAGCAGTCTTTTTTTTTTTCTTCTTCTCCCCACAGCCCTCCAGTACATAGTTGTAGATTCTAGTTGTGAGTGCCTCTGGTTGTGCTCTGTGGGACGCTGTCTCAGCACCGCCTGATGAGCGGTGCCATGTCTGTGCCCCAGATCCAAACCCGCAAAACCCTGGGCCACTGAAGTGGAGCATGCGAACTTAACCACTGGCCACAGGGCTGGCCCCTGTGGTGTTCTTAACTTGTCGTGTCTTTGGTTTTGGAGTCAGGGTAATACTGGCTTCATAAAATGAGTTGCGATGTCTTTCTTTCTCTTCTATTTTCAGAAAGGGTTTTTGTACATTTGGTATTTTTTCTTCTTTAAGTGTTCCCTATAGTTTACCAGTGAAGCCATCTGGGCCTGGAGTTTCTTTGTGGGGAAGTTTAACTGCAAATTTAATTTCTCCAATAGGTATGGGGCTATTCAGGTTTGCTATTTCTTCTTGAGCCCATTTTTATAGTTTCTTTCATTCAGGTAATTTGCCTGTTTATTTGTGAAACAGCAATTTTTTTCTATAAAGGGCCAAATAGTAAATATTTTAGGCTTTTCAGGCCATATGGTCTCTCTTGCAGCTACTCAACTCAATATTGTAGCACAAAACAGCCAGAGACAATACATAAACAAATGAGCATGGCTGTGTTCTAATAAAACTTTATTTACAAGAAAAGACAGTAGGCCAGATTTAGTCCATGGGCTGTAGTTTGTTGACCCCTCACCTAAATTGTTGAGTAAATTGTTCAGAACATTCCCATTTTTATCCTTGTAGGATCTGTAGTGATGTCCCCTGTTTCATTCATGATATTGGTAATTTTTGTCTTCTTTTCTTGATCATTTTAGCGAGAGTATCAATTTTACAAATATTTTCAAAGGAATGTCTTTTAGTTTCATTGTTTTCCTCTGTTTATTTTCTATTCATTATTTTCTGCTGTTATTACTATTTCTTCTTACTTATTTTGGGTTTAACTTTCTCCTCTTTTTCTGGCTTCTTAGATTGGAAGCTAAGGTCATTGATTTGACCTTTCTTCTCACTTAAGCATTCAAAGGTTGGAATTTCCTTCCAAGCACTACTGTAGCTGCATTTCACGTATTTTGGTATGGTGTGTTCTCATTTTCATTCAGCTCAAAATGTGCTCTAATTTTCATTGTGATTTCTTCCTTAGCCTGTGGGTTATTTAGGAGTATGCTTTTAAGTTTCTGAATATTTGGGAATTTTTCCACATTTTCTTTGTTACTGATTCCTAATTTCGTTCCATTGTGGTCAGTGAACTATTTTGTATGCTTTCATTCCTTGTAAACTTATAGAATCTTGTATTATGTTCTAGCATATGATCTATCTTGATGAATGAATTTTTTTTACTAATGAAAAATTTCAAACAGCTGTATAGGTAGACAGAATAATATAATGATCCTGGCTGGCCTGGTGGCATAGCGGTTAAGTGTGCATGTTCCGCTTCGGCAGCCTGGGGTTCTCCAGTTGGGATCCTGGGTGTGGACATGGCACTGCTTGGCAAGCCATGCTGTCGCAGGCGTCCCACATATAAAGCAGAGGAAGATGGGCACGGATGTTAGCTCAGGGCCAGGCTTCCTCAGCAAAAAGAGGAGGATTAGCAGCAGATGTTAGCTCAGGGCTAATCTTCCTCAAAAAAAAAAAAAAGACCCCCGTATATTTGTCACCAACTTCAACAATTATTAACTCATGCCAGTTTTTCATTTGTACCTTTTATATTATTTAGAAGCAAATCTCAAATATATCATTCACCCTGCAAATGTTTTTGTATGTATTTCTAAAAGCAATGCTTTCAAAGATCTATTACCATAATACCATTAATATACCTAAACAAATTAACTGTAATTTCTTAATATAATCAGTGTTCAAATATCCAATTGTTTCATAAATGTCACTGTTATAGTTTTATGATTTGTTTGAATCTGGATTTTAAAAAGTTCCATACACTGCAAATATCTATTAGTGTTCTTTAAATATGTATAGGTTCCCAGCCATCATTTTTTTTCCTATTCAGTCTATTTTCTGAAGAAGCTAAGCGACTTGTTTTTTATAGTTTCTCACATTATGTTTTTTTCTGATTGCATTTCTGTGGTGTCATTTAACCTGTTCTCTATCCCATATATTTCCTATAAATTGGTAGTTGAGTCAAGCCTTGATCAGATTCTCATTTCTTTGTTTTTTAGGAAGAATGCTTTATAGGAAGTGGCTGTTCTTCTGTTGTGGAGCACATTGTCCAGTAGTCTCTCTTTTTGTAATTGATAAAAATTTCCCACATCAGGTATTTGGTACAGTTCAGATAGGAAAAGTCACGTTAATAATCAATTTTTCCTTATTTTCCAGTTTTCAAGATGAGTTAGTATTCCCCAGCAGTGAGGTTGTTTTTTGTCTCGTTTTGTTTTCAGTGTTGTTGTGAACTCTTGGGTGTGAATATGTAGACATGTGATACGTTTCAGGCCATTGCAGTTGTCACCTTGGTTTCACCTGTACCACGTCTGTACCAGGTTTGGCAGTGGGAACCTCTGACGTGGACCCTGGACCCTGTCGTCTTTGATGGCTCTCTCACTGTCTGGTATGACAAGATGTTCCAGGTTAATCTTGGACATTTCCTACCCCAGGCCTGCAATCAGTCATGTCTCCAAGGATATTTATGAGGGAAAAAGCCTTTGGAGATTTCAGTCTGAGCTTTTGGAATGCTTGTTGCTGCTGGGTGGCCATTGTTTCTAGGTCTTTTCAGTGGACAGAAGTAGGAAGGAAGTTTGTTTTATTTTATTCTTTTGAAGGTTGGCCCTGAGCTAACATCTGTTTCCAATCTTCCTCTTTTTCCTCAAAGCCCCAGCACATAGCTGTATACCCTAGTTGTAAGTCCTTCCAGTTCTGCTGCGTGCGGCGCCACCAGCATGGCTTGATGAGTGGCGCTAGGTCCATGCCTAGGATCTGAACCGGTGAACCCTGGGCTGCCGAAGCAAAACGTGTGAACTGAACCACTACGTCACGGGCCGGCCCCAGAAGTTAGTTTTAAATTAAATAACGTTACATTAAATTAAATAACATTTGTATTGATACTTCCAGTTCAAATTTAGGACTACAGGAATTTTACTTCACCTCCTTGCTCTTACATTTGTATGTTTTCTCTCCCGTGCCAAGAATCCTGGTTCTCAGTGACCCTGGATGATAGAATTGTGATATTACAGGTACTAAGTATGAATTACTTATCTCCCTCATCCCACAACAAGCCTAGAACAGTCTTGAGGTTAAAATACCAGCTTTACCACTGGTCATGCAACTATTGAAAACGGACTACCTGCGCAGGTCTCCACTGCCTGGGTGAGCCTGTCTCCCTACTCCAGCAGTTGACAGCAGCCTGGCTCTGCTCATCAGAGGGAGCTGTGGCCTTGCATCCGTTTTTCCCCTTCCTCTTCCTGTCGCCTCTCCTTTTACTTTTTTTTCTTTCAGTTGTGGTACAATGTGCATAACATAAAATTTACCATTGTAACCATTTTTAGGTACAATTCAGTGGCATTAAGTACATTCGTAGTGTTGTGCAACCATCATCACTATCCACTTCCAGAACTTTTCAATCACCTGAAACGGAAACTCTGTCCCCATTAAACAGTTCCCATTCTCTCTGCCCCAGCCCCTGGCCACCACCATTCTACTTTCTGTCTCTATGAATTGACCTATTCTAGGTACCTCATAGAAGTGGAATCATACAATATGTGTCCTTTTGTCTGATACATCTGTAACATGTATCAGAATTTCACTCCTTTTTAGGGCTGAACATTCTACTGTGTGTACAGACCGCATTTTGTTTATCTATTTGTCTGTCAATGGACATCTGAGTTGTTTCCACGTTTAGCTATTGTGAATAATGCTGTCATGACCATGGGTGTGCAAGGATCTGTGTCCCAGTTTTTAGTCCTTTTGCTTATACACCTGGAAATGGAATGTGCCTTCACTTTTACGCTACATGGTTGATAGTTACATTCTATTCTGTACCATAGCTCGCAGTCCTGTGGTGCAAAAGTTGGAAACGATGTCGGTCTTTCTGTCTGCAGAGGTAGACAGTGTGTTCAAACTATGCTTCCTCATCTGTGAGTCCAGTGTCCCAGCTCCTGCACCCCTGGAAGAATAGCGTTCTCGGCTGGCTTCAAGTTCCTGGGGGTTCTGCTGTTCCATGTGTTACCAGTCCCCTTTATCATGTCCTTGAGTCTTTCTGACCTCTGTCGTTTCCTGGACACCTCCCCTCTGCAGTTGTCTCTTTGCTCTGTGGCTCCTACTATTCTTCCCTCCAACTTCCAGGAATTTTTAAAGTAACCGTGAACTCTCTTCCTTTCCGTTGGCCCTCTAGTTCTCCTCTAGGTGGACGAGGGTCTCATTGTGGGTACACATGTGTGCTCAGTTGGTCATCTAGACCCTGCATGTCTCTTGTTTTAGGGTTCTGTGGCCCGAGTGCTTCTTCCTTCCACAATTCCTGGGCCCTATGCTGCTGGCAGGTCCCCAGGTTCCCTAATGAGGGGCCTTGTTTATGTAGGGGAGTGAGTTTTGAGTCAGAGCAGACTGGGGATTACAACACTGTCCCCTCTAAAACCCACTTTTGTTATTTTGGTTTTGACACTGTTGTACTTGACAGACCTTAATTTCCAAATCTACAAGGTGGGATCATGGCCCATTAGAGTCACGAGGCTAAATGGGGCTAAATGTGACAATGTGGCAATATGATGATGTGGCAATACTTTGCTCGGGAAGTGGAGCCTGGGCCCTGGCCTCTGGGGAGGTGTGACCCCCTGGGCCTCTGGAAGTCCTCAGTCCTTTCTCTCTCCTTGCCAAGGGCTGGCTTTTATCTTCAGTTCTCAGTGAGACACCTTTCAAATGCAGATGCCTCCGGCTGGGTGGCGTCTTTCATTGGGACGGCTAGGCCTCTGACACCTTGCTGTGAGTTAGTTTATTAGATTTATTTGGAGCTGGGTGGCAAAGGGAGAGGAAATTGAGGAGGGAGATTTGGATCCCCTCTGATTTCTGGGAAGAGGCCTTCCCAGATTTTCCAGCCCCTCACAGGCCCTGCTGCTGGAGTTCGCAGGCGGTCCTTCCTTATGTGGTTCACACAGCTCTCCAGTGCCTGCTCTGTCCCAGGGGCCTAGCAGGCTGGAAGTGTGGTATGCGCAAACCTGCCAACGTCTTGGGGGTCCTCCCTCACAGGATTGTCAGCTAAGCACTTGTGACAGCCAAATGAAATTTCACTTTTGTAGGTCAAAAACTGTGGAATAGCTTCAGTTTCATATGATTCTACTGCTAAGTGTTATGCTAAGGGAAGTTTGGGGAGGATTGAGATCACTGAGAAAGGACACAGACCTTACGTGAGGGGTCAGAAAGGAAGCTGAGACCAGAACGTGAGTAGGAGTTAGCCCCCAAAAGAGGGCTGGGAGGCAGAAAGGAGACTCATTATAAAGCCATGGCGGGTAGGACATTGTGGTACAGGCTCGGGGATCGACAGATGGACCCATGAACAGGGTCGAGAGTCTAGAACAGGCTCACACATGTAGAGGAACTTAATTTATTACCAAGACACTGAAGACCGTGTGGAGAGAAGCAGCTTTGACAGAAATGGTTCTTGGGACAATTGGATGGCAGTGTGGAAGAAACATTAAATTGGAGCCTGTACTAGTTATGTATTACTGTGTAACGAAGTGCCCCCAAATGCAGTGGCTTAAAAGATTTATCTCACAGTCTCTGTGGGTCAGGAATCCAGGGGCCCCTCGGCTGGATGGCTCTGGCTCGGGGTCTCATGTGTTTGCAGTCACACGACATCTGAAGGCTCCGCTGGGGCTGGAGGATCTGCTTCCAAGGTGGCGTCCTCCTGTGGCTGTTGGCGGGAGGCCTCAGTTCTTTGCCCCGAGGCGCTCTCCATAGGCTGCTTGAGTGTCCTCATGATGTGGCTTGGGCGTCCCCCAGAGCGAGCAATCTAACAGAGAGCAGGGGGAAGTCACAGTGCCTTTTATTTGCATCCTGATCTTGGGCGTCACACACTGTCACTTCTGCCACACTCTGGTCATTATAAGCGAGTCACAAAGAGCAGCCCACACTTAAGAGGAGGGGAATTAGGCTCCACCTTTTCAGGGAGGAATATCAGATAACTTGTGGGCATATTTTAAAACCGCAGACCCCTGCTTCACACCATACAAAAACGTCAGTTCCACGTGGATTACAGACCTAAATGTGGTGTAAGCTATCGTGCTTTTAGAAGACACTCTCTTTGGGAAGATGCCTGACCTGGTTAATGCTCAGAGAAATGCAAATTGGCTGTAGGGAGGTACCACTGCCTTGCACCAGACTGGCAAAAAGAACTTTTTTTTTTTTTTTTTAATTAAGATTATGATAGTTTACAACCTTGTGAAATTTCAGTAGTACATTATTGTTAGTCATGTTGTAGGTGCACCACTTCACCCTTTGTGCCATCCCCCCATCCACCCTTTCCCCTGGTAACCACCAATCAATCCTCTTTGTCTCTATGTGTAACTTCTACCTATGAGTGGAGTCATACAGAGTTCATCTTTCTCTGTCTGGCTTATTTCACTTAACATAATACCCTCAAGGTCCATCCATGTTGTTGTGAATGGGACGATTTTGTCTTTTTATGGCTGAGAAGTATTCCATTGTATATATATACCATGTCATCTTTATCCAATCATCAGTTGCTGGGCACTTAGGTTGGTTCCACGTCTTGGCTATTGTAAATAACGCTGCGATGAACGTAGGGTGCATGGGACTCTTGGAATTGCTGATTTCAGGTTCTTAGGATAGATACCCAGTAGTGGGATGGCTGGGTCATAAGGTATTTCTATTTTTAACTTTTTGAGAAATCTCCATACTGTTTTCCATAGTGGCTGTACCAGTTTGCATTCCCACCAACAGTGTATGAGGGTTCCCAAAAAGAACGTTTTATGTAAAACAAGTGATATATAAAGCAGTTGGAACGCTCCTCCGTTGCTGCTGGGAGTGAGAATTGCTCCAACCACTTTGGAAAGCAGCTGCAGCGTCCAGTGATTCATGTTGTAGAGCCTGCACCTGACTGGTGTGCACCAGGGTCTGAGTACGGGGTGTTCACAGCGCCCTGTCCATTGCAGGCCCAGGCTGAAATGCCCCGGTCCCTCAGAAGCGGGGGGCTGTGTCACGGGGGGTTCAGTCATGTAGTGGACTATTGCCCTGCAAAAGGCCGAAACCTTAGAGCCACACCCCTTGGAGTGGATGGCCCCCATGCATGTGACGGGAGTGAGAGAGCGCAGAGAACGCGGGCCGGCTCCCCCTGCGTAAGTCCAGCCTGTCAGCACTGCACCCTGTCGTTCCCAGGGCGTGTGTGGGTCAGAGGTGGGAAAACTGTGAAGAAAACTAAGGAGGCGATTGCAGCCAGGAGGAGTGAGGGGCAATCTTGGGGCTGCTTGGCATCTTGATGAGGTGGTGCTCGCACTGCTTTGCGTTTCTGTTTTATGTGCATTGTGATTTATGCACTACCTATATTTCTATCACACTTCACAATAAAAAAAGTTTTTGAAAAGGGACCCTGACACACTGGTGGAAGCGTGTGTGGAAGCACGTCCCAGGTACAGGGGACCCCTGTTCCGCCAGTCCCAGGAGGCAGGGCATGCAGGACTGACACAAGGTCCAGCCTGGCCGGAGAGTGGTGGGAGGGTGTCCTGGTGGGGGATGGACTGGGCTGCTGAGTGGTCAGGTGGAAGTCTGCGCAGGCCCTGGGCCCAGGATGTTCATGGGCCATGTAAGAAGCTTGGACCTTCTGTGGGGCCAGTGGGGCCTGAGGAGTATTTCACGCAGGGGTGACTGGGTCAAGGTTTGCCTTTTCAGTGCCCTGGGGCTACAGCATGGAGAGCGTCTGGGGCCCCGACTAGGAGCAGGAACACAGGTAGAGGCCTTGTGAAAGCTGCAGACCCAATGGGACCTGGGGGTAGGAACAGGCTGGAGGGAGGGGGCCTAGGGGGGGTCCTCTGGCCTCACCTTGGGTGGCATTGCTCCCTGAGATAAGGGCCCAGCCTCACTGAGCCTCCTCACTCCCCCCATTGCTGCTTTCCAGTTCTCAGACTTGCCAGGTGTCTTCCGCTGGGCCTTCGCCCTGACACTTCACTTGGCCTGGGTGCTCCTTCCTGCCCATGAAATGGGCACTTCGTAGCTGTGTCCATCATCTGCTGCCCTTCCTTGAATGCTGGCCTGGGAGGAGCAGGGGCTGTTGCTGCTACTTGTAGAATGAATGAATGAGCAGGAAGAGGAGCAGGAGATGCAGGCTTTCTGGAGTCTGGATCTGCCTTGGTGACAGTTGTGGTGGCAGGGTCACCGAGCCATGGTGGAAGGTGACCAGTGCCAAGAGTCCCAGAGCAGGAACTCACTTCTTGGGGGTCCTCAGGACCCCTGAGGGTGGGAGCCTGGGAGTCTGGGCGGCAGGGGCTGGGCCCAGGGGACTCAGAAGGGCCGTAGGAGGCCCCAGGCCCCAGGCCCCAGGCAGCCATGCAGACAGGTTTGGAGCCAGGCCCACCAAGTTGCTGCCCAAAGTGGGTCCCGGAGACCCTGTGGTGGGAGGAAGGTGGAAGGACAGGGACGTGAGGAGGTCCAGGCACGTCCCACTCTGAGATTGGGACATGAAAGAAGGACCCCTTTGGGATAGGAGGCCATTAACCGCATTCCTGTTGGCTGTGAGACACACTTGGGAGCCTCGAATGACAGGTGAACATGACTAGCCAGCTGCTGAGACAGAGTGGGAGTCACCAAAAGCGAGGGTTCCAGAAGAGGCGGGGGGATGTGGCCATGGGGAGTCAGGGTGGACTCAAGACTCCCGGTTGCCCATCTCCCTTGAGGAGCCTCTGCTGCCCCGGGCTGTAAGCAGGAATGGCAATCCCTCTAGCTGTATAGGACTGTCTCTGAAAGTGCATCTGATGCTGTGCCAAGCAAGGGTTAGGTGACAGCTGATCTGCCCGTTCTGCTGCTGGAATGATCCTCGTGGTTTCCCACTGCCTGCGAGGCCAGGAGTTCGGGAGGCCATTCGTGCCCTTAATCCTTGAGCTCGAGTTCCTGCTTCTGTGACTCAGCACAGCTTGAAACCTCAGGGAGCTGGACGTCAATATGGCACCTGAGTCCACAGCCCAGGTCCCAGTTGGCCAGCTGTCCTGGGAATGTCCTTTATAGCAATGTCCCCTCCAAATAGGTTGGGTGTCGGACCCCTGCGTGGTTCTGTTGGGGGCAGTGCCTAGAGTGGGATGGCAGGGCGGGGGGAGGATGTCTGTTCTGCAGACACCCCTGCAGCCTCATGGGACAGTCCCAGTGGTTCCATGCCTTCCTATACTTGGTCTCTATTCTGGTGGGAGTGTGGGCTTTCCTGTGCATTTCCCTGAGGACTAATGACCTGGAGCACCTTTTTGTGTGTTTCCTGGTGTGAAATGACTGCTGTCACCTTTGGCCTGTTTTATGATTTGGTGGAGGTTTCCTTTGGCTTCTAGTTGCTCTTCTGATATCAGTCATGGGGTGTGTGATGCCAATATCATTTCCTACTCTGTGGCTGAGTTTCTCCCTCTTTATTTTTTATTATTATTTTCTTTCTTTTTTTTTTTTTTTGAGGAAGATTAGCCCTGAGCTAACTACTGCCCATCCTCCTCTTTTTGCTGAGGAAGACTGGCCCTGAGCTAACATGCATACCCATCTTCCTCTACTTTGTATGTGGGACACCTACCACAATATGGCTTTTGCCAAGCGGTGCCATGTCCGCACCCAGGATCCGAACCGGCAAACCCTGGGCCACTGAGAAGTAGAACGTGTGAACTTAACCGCCACGCCACTGGGCCAACCCCTCTCACTCTTTGTTTTTAAACTTTATTTTCAGATCATTGCAGACTCACTTGCAGTTGTAAGAACTAGTTCACAGAGAGCCCTGCGCACTCTCCCAGTCCCCTGAAGGCGCATGACTGTAGTGCAGACTCCTCGAAGACGCTGACTTCGACACCTTCCATTGACCTTTCCAGATTTCACCAGTTTTCTGTGCACCCGAGTGTGCGTGCGTGCGTTTGTTCACTTCTGTTCAGTCTTACCACATGTCTAGATTTGTGTGATGGCCACAGTCAGGGTACAGAACATCTCCATGACAAGGGTCCTGCCCTCCCTATGTAGCCATGGTCACCTCCTCCCTGAGCCCCACCCACGCCCTGAGATCTTACCACTTCGAGAATGTTGTACGAATGGGGTCGCGCCACGTGTGACTGATAGAAATGAGCACAGTGCACTTGAGACCCGCCCAGGCTGCGTGCAGCACAGCTGGTTCCTTTTTATTGCTGAGGAGTGTTCCACGCTGTGGGTGGACCAGAGTTTGGTTAACTACCCATCAAAGGATATCTGGGTTGTTTCCAGTTTTAGGCGGTTATGAATAAGGTTGCTATGAAATTTGTGTACAGGTTTTTATGTGCACTTAAAGTTTTATTTCTCAGGGATAAATGCCTAAGAGCACAGCAGCGGGGTCATATGGGAAGCACATGTTTATGTTTAGTTTTTCTAAGAAACTGCCAAACTGTTTTCCAGGTGGCCGTGTCATTTCATGTTCCCACGGTCCTGTGGGAACCCCATTTTCTTCACATCCCGGCCATTCTGACAGGTGTGTAGTGGTGTGTCACTGTGGTTTTAATTTTCGTTTGGCTGATGGCTACTGCTGTGTAACGTTCTTTCACGGGCTTTTCTGCATCTCTACCTCCTCTTCAGTGAAACGTTTATTCACATCTTTTGCCCCGTTTCTCATTGGCTTGTTTGGTTGTTTACTGCTGCGTTTTGAGGGTTCTCCCTGTGTGCTGGCTGGAAGCCCTCTGTTCGGGCTGTGGTCTGCAATCTGCTCTCCAGTCAATAGCTTGTCTCCTCACCGTCTTCACAGGGTCTTCAGTAGAGATAGTGTTCTTGATTTTGCTCAGGTCCACAGTCCCATTTAGAGGCTGTGCTTTGGTGTCAGTCTTTATAGAGGTTGTATTCCTTCACCTTTTACATTTAGATGGACAACACACCGTGGGGGGGGTGCAGGCAAGATGAGTTTTTCACCGGTGGCTATCCAGCTGACCCAGCACCATTTATTGAAAAGGCTCTTTTTCTGTTGCTCTGCAGTGTCATACATTGAGTGTCTACCCACGTGTGGGTTTGTTTCTGGACTCCATTCTGTTCCACTGGTCTGTTTTTCCTACCCTAAGCCAACACCTCAGGGTCTTACTTACCAAACTTTATAATAAATCTTGATATCTAATAGTCTAAGTCCTTCAGATTGTTCTTTTTTAGGATTGTCCCAACTATTCTTGGCCTTTGCATTTCATATAAAATGGAGAATTAATTTGTAGGTTTCAAATATAACTACTGGAATTTTGATTGGGATTACATTTGAATCTTAGACGAATTGGGGGAGAAATGACCTTTTTATAGTTCTGAGTCTTTTGACCATACGTATGGTTTGTCCCTCCATTTACTTGAGTCTTTTTTCATGTCCTTCAATAAGTTTTTGTGGTTTTCTGTGTAGAGGTCCTGTACATTTTTTATTAGATTTATTCCTGGACATTAATGCTTTTGGATACTATTATATTATAAATAGTATCATTATAATTTTTCATTTTTTAATTGTTGCTGGCATTTATAAATAACAGTAGATTTTTGTACATTAAACTTATATTTACCAATATAATGTTCTCATATTCATTCTAATAGTTTTTCTATAGGATCTTTCAGGTTTTTATCATACACAATATGTTATTTGCAAATAATGAGTTTTTTTCTACCTTCCTGTCCTTATTCCTTATATTTCTTTTTCTTGCCCATTTGCACTGGCTCAAACCTTTAGTGCAATATGAATAGAACTAGTGGTAGCACGTGTCTTTGTTTCATCCCTTAGGGTTTGTTGTTTTGTTTTTAGTTAGGTTGGGATAATCACCATGCTGATGGCAAGGATCTAGAGGAGGGAGAGAGCTGATGCTGGAAGACAGGGGTCCTGGAGGGGTCTTGGGGGCGGGAGTGGGCACAGGTCTGTGCCGTGGGTGGAGCATTGTGGCAGGTGGGAAGGCCCTGCAGGGGGGCTCAGTGGCAAGTGGGTTGTTCAAGGTGGACGTCCTCTTCTGATGGCTTCTGTCTTCTCAGGAAACGTCAGCAGCTGAGTGTGAGGATGAGAGAGAAGGGGCAAGGGAAGCTGTGAGACTTCCAGAAGCATTAAGGCTGTCAAGTGTGGTCTTCAGTCAGCAGCTCTGCTTGTACATTCAGAATTGGGGCAGTCGAGCTTGACTGGGGCTGGCATTTTCCAACCAAGACAGTGAAGCAGGCTTGAAGTGTTGGGGCCTCTGGAGTGCTGGAGTCAGGGTTTTCGGGAGTGAGCTGGGAAGGGAGTGGTGGTCAGAGAACTGCGTGTTTAATTGAATGCCGGGGGGGGGTGGGGGGGAGTTCTGGTGGTGACAGGGTTGAGGACATAATTGGGGCAGAGGACAAGGCCATTGGCAGGAAGAAGAGGTCAAGACTGAGGGGCAGGGAGTTGAGGTGGTCTCTGAGAATATTGAGACCACCGGGAATTCAGACCCGACACAGCGATGGGGTGATGCCCACAGCAAGGGCCGGTGTGGGTGGTTGGTGCAGCTGATGGCTCATGTCAGCGAGGACTCTTAGGGAGAGGGGAGGAGAGGGGGCTGCAGGCCACAGCAAGGAACAGGGGTGGGTGCCCCACTTCCAGGCCAGGGTGGCAAGGTGGGGAGAGAAAAAGCAGCCCCCAGAGAAGGCTGGCAGGAAGGGAGCAGGGTGGAGGGGAGCCGGGGTTCCTGCAGGAGAGCGAAGGTGAGCAACAGGCCTGAGGACACGGGAGGGTTGTGGGTGACTGGCTCCAGGGGAGGGCTTCAGGATTCCGGGGTGGAGGGTGGGGTCAGAAGCCTCTGTGCTCCTTCTCTGAAAAGCCTCTCTCTTGCCTACCTCGCCTCTCAGCCAAGGCTCCTAGAAGGGAGGGCCCCCATGGCTCCACCCACTGTGGCTTCCACTGGGACTGCTCCTGGGTAGCAGTGATCTCATAACACTTTTTCTTTTAAAAAGACAGAGTTGCTCTTTTGAGAAAGATCACCTGTGCACGGGGCAGGCATACCCCTAGGGCACCGTCTTGAAACAGTGTGTTGGGTCTAAGGCCTTTCACACTTCAGTAGATGCCTCCAGGGCATCTCTTAGGGCTGATGCTCTTGGCTTCTGTGGCCCAGCTGCGTGTGCTGTCCACACTCGTGGTCCAAACGTGTGTCCTACTTGTAATTTGCATGTTAATTATTTGGGTGTTGAGTGTATGTTGGTTGTTTCCAGTGAGATCTGTGCCCTTTGTCCCGTGAGCTGTCCTGCCCTGTGCCCACTATGCACACACGGCCCCCTCACGGTTGACCCGAGGACCACTTTGTTGTGTATTGTAAATGTTTTTGTCCAGTTGACCATCTGCCTTCTGACTTTGTAGGTTTTGTTTTGTTTTTACAGTATACTCGGATTTATCAGTTTTCTCTTCGGTCTCTGGGTTTTATGTCAGCTTAGAAAGGCTTTCGCCTTTGCTGGGATCACACGAATGTTCTCCCTTCTTCCTGCTTGTACTTCTGTGGTTTTGGTTTTCCTTACTGCTGTGTCTGTGATGTGTCTGGTATTGACTGGGAGTGAGGAGAGGTGGGAGTCAGCTCTGTGTTCTAGGCGGCTGCCCGCTGTCCATTGGAGCTGTCCTTCCCCTGTTGGCCCACGTGGCTCTCCTGCACTTCCTGCTGTGGCCACTCTGGTCCTCCTGTCTGCATCTCTGCTGACCACTTGCTCTTGGGCTTCCTGGCCCCAGCTCACCTTGGACACTGCTTGGTCCCACTTCTTGAGGCCCTCCTTCTTCTCTCTGCTCCTCGCTGGCCCTCTCCTTGCATCTGACAGCCTGTCCTAGTCTCATCCTGTTACTCCTGTCCTCTCCCGTCCATTCCCTGCTGGGCGTGTGGGTCCCAGTATCTCTCCTGTAAGGTTCCCCCCAGCCCCCCCGGTTTGGATCTTATCACTCATTTGTCTGAAAGCCTCTGTGGCTCCCACAGTTTGTTGGGCAGAGGCCAGCTTCTTGGCTGGGGACAGAAGACACTGTTCCTCCTACAGCCCTGCCCTCCCAGGCCTGACCTGAGACCCAGCAGGTGTGCTCATACTTACTCTCCCAAAACAGAGTGCTTAAAATTGTTTTGAAGAGGTTTACCCTCACATGGCTCAAAGGTCAAGCAGCAGTAATGACCCACCAGGCTGGCCCGCCAGCCCTCTGCTCCCCTCCAATGGCCACTTTAGTCATTTCTGGTCTATCTTTTTTGTGTTTCTTATATATATGTAAGTGTATATTCTTATCTTACTCCCTTTTTACACAAAAGGTAGCATATTATATACAGATTTTATACCTTTTTTCTTCACTGGAGAAACACTATTTCTTAGCAACCTTTCCATGATAGTGCACAGGGAGCTTCCTCATAAACCCTTCAGGGGCTTATTTAATGAGACCCCTTTGATAGAAATGTGAGTCATTTCCAGTGTTTTCTGTCATAAAGGCTGCTGCAGCGAGGGGCCTGATAGTAGTGCTGCGGGATTAGCTCTAGAATATTCTAGAGCAGGCTTGCTGGGGGCAGGTGAGTGCACCCTGGGGATGGCCACCCTGCACTTGCACGATATCACAGTGGTGAGGGTGCCCATGGCAGCACTCTCAGATCTGCTCCTCCTGTGGTCTCCTGGCCAGTGTGAGGAGCCAGCTGCCCACACTTGGCTCCCTGGCCTCACTGTCCTTGCCGCTCACACCTCCTCAGCCTGCCCCCCCACTGCCAGCTGCAGCTCTCTCAGTGTGCCCTGTGAGGCCCTGCCATGGGTTTGCAGCTGGGGCCTCCTCCCCAGAGCTTCCTGTGGCCACTTACTCCTCTTCATGTGTGTTTGGGTGCAGAAACCCTCCCCAGAGCCGCGCCCAGGGCCTTTTGTGCCCCACTACAGTGGATGTCATCTTACTCACTGACGTACATCCTGCTCCTCTGCTGAGGGCAGGACCTGTCGTCCTGGCCCCTTCTGTCCCATGACCCCGTCCCCAGAGCAGAGCCAGGTGGAGCAGGGGAGTGAGGAGAGTTTGTCAAGTGACCAGAGCATGCATGCCAGTCAAGTGCTCATTGTGAAGCATGCCCTGCCCTCCCGGGTCGGGGGGCCAGGTCACCTGTTCATGGCCCAGTGCTGCACTTGTCACGTATGAGGGTCTTCAGATGCCTGGCTCCTTCCCTGGCTGGATGATGCAGGCCACAGGCACCTCTGGCCTGAGCACGTCCACTCCTTGGCCACACTGAGCTGCACCTGGCCTTGCATCATCAGCCCTTCACAAACACTGAACGAAGACCCTTCTTCCAGGTCCTGGCACGTGGCTGGAAAGACGGGCAGGGAACGTACCCTCAACAAGCTTGTCCTCTGGTGGAAGGCACAGGCTGGGACAAAAGTGCCCTTGGCATCTGGTGTCCTGCCTCCATCTGCCCGTGAAGCTGCTGTGGGGCATTTGTGCCTGCAGGAGTCGGGACATGCCGTGGTGACAGGAGAATTCCGAGGTGAGCCAAGCCGGGGTAGGGGTGGGTGAGTGTGGGACAGGTGCTGAGGCTGGCCCTCGAATCAGGTTAAGCATGTCCCAGAGGCCTGGTTGCGTGCCCTCACTGCCCCATGAGTCCCACAGCACAGCCCCTGCCCTCATTCCTTCTCTGCTCGGGCAAGTAGACCACCTTGTGTCCGTGACAGCCCATCTCGCACCAGGATAGTGTCAGCTCTGCATTGGGGTTTCTGGTGAATGCGCCACAGCCCCTCACCCATGACATCTAGATGACCTCACCTTGTTAATGGACACATCTGTGTGTGTGATTCTACAGAATGAGGACACACACTTTACTCTTCCCAGAGGGAGGGGCATCTAGGTGGTTTCCCGTCTTTTGCTATTGTAGATAATGCCACAAATACAACCAACTTTTGATTGCAAGTTACAGGAACCTACTCCAACAAGCTAAGCAACAGGGATGCGAAGCCCTAGAACCAGGGGGAAGGTGGGCACCGGACCCCCTGCTGCTCCTCCGTTCCCTCCCCTGCCCCTTCACCTCTTCCTCCCTCTCTGAACAAGGCATGGCCGCCCTGTCTCTGGGTGAGTAGAGGGGCACTTATTACCCCTCACGGGCTCTGGGATCTTGTTGCAGTGCCCCTAATTCTCACATAGCTGCTATGAGTGGGCGTGAGAGGCAGGATGGTGGAGGGATTAACAGGGGACTCTGGATTTAGGTATAGCCTCAGTTTCCCCACCTGGAGAGTGGGGATGATGACAGGGACCTGCCAGAGGAGGGCTGTGGCGGTGAGTAAGGAGAGGGCTGCTGGGACACGTACGCCAGCACGGGTCTGTCCGCGCTGGGACACATATGCCAGCATGGGTCTGTCTACACTGGGCCTGGGTCTGGGCACTGGGCTGTCCATCCCCTAGGCCAGGGGTCTGGCAGTACTCTCAGCAGTCTTTGGGGATGGCCCAGTACTGTGGGCTGAGAGGATGGGGGCAGTGGCCATTCTTCCAGAAGGCTCCTCCCAGACTTCCATGCACTTGCCTGGGACGGAGGTGAAAACTGGACGAAATCACCCAGCTTATCTCTGTGTGGCATTCCAGGGAGGCTTGGGGGAGGATTTGTGGACTGAGGTGGGGGCTGCCCTGCTCAGACCCCCTCGGCCTCGGTGTGGTGTAGGGTCCATTTGGAGGGACTCCATGAGCTGTCCTGGGTTTCGTGCCGAGGGGCATCTTCCAGCTCTGGCAGGCTGTTCTTGGACTGTGTGGCTGGGAGGAGGTGGCTGAGTGAGGTTCAGGAAGGGGCAGCAGGCAGGGTCCAGAGGGTTGGGGGTTTGAAAGCTTAGGGCACTGAGTACCGTGGCACCCCTTCAATGGAGACTGTCCCAGGACGAGGTGCTCACTGCAATGGGGCCCTGGGACTCCTTAAGGTCACCTTAGGCACTTCCTTTCTCTCAGAGGAGGCTGTAGGCTTACCCATGGACCTGCCCAAGGTTATTCAGAGACTGCCGTCAGGCAGCTTTCAGCAAGGAACACTATACAGGGGCCCAGAGGGGACGTGGGGCTTCAGGAAGTGGCTCGTCAGAGTCAGCGGCCGAGCACGCATGTGGGCTGCCACGGCCCAGACCAGGAGCCAGAGTCTTCTGCCTTTGCTCCTGGGCGTGCGGGCCAGAGGGGCCTGGTCTAGCCCTGGCCTCTGTCCTCTCTTCCTGGTGCAGCCAGAGCGCTGGGCCGGGGTTGAGGCTCTCCAGGTCTGCTCCGTGATGAATTTTCACGGATGGCCTTCAGAATGAGAAAACCAAAGACAGCACACACTCAGCTGGAGAAGCCGACTGCTCTTCTAGGGTGTTCTCTATCAGACTTGGGCATCAGAATCTCTTTCTCGTATGAAATGATGGCGGTAAACCTTGTTAAACTTAACAAAATTCAAGTGGTGGCTCTGATGCTAGCACCCATCTTGGAGAAGTGAAACTGGTCCCAGAGACCCTGGACCATTCTGCTGGGGAGCCTTGGCCCGTGGGGGGGCCGCCTCCCTCATGAACAGGGTGGGGCATGGCCTTCTCTTCAGGTCCCCTCCCTGTCCCCAGCCTGAGACTGGGGGCCCTGCTTGGAGTGGGAGGTTCAGTTTGGCTTCCCTGGCAGGCCCACAGACTGACGGCAGAAAGAAGGTCCCACCTTGCAGCCATGTGTGTGGGGGTGGTGCCAGCTCCCCTAGGTGAGCATGAGGGGAGCTGTGAGTGGCCAGCAAGGAAGGAGGTGCGTGAGGGCTCTGCCATGCCTGGGGTGTGGTCTGGGACCCACCCCGTCCTCATGGTGGGGAGCTGGCGGGCGCCTGAGGGACCTGGCCCTTAGCCTGTCTGGTTGTGGGGAAGCTTTGTCTCAGAGGGCAAAGGCAGGCCCTGGGGGCCCAGCAGAGTATCTGGATAGTGCCCGTCTGCCCTGGCCCCAACAGTCATGCAGAGGTGGCCAGTTGGGGGCAGGTTGCTCAGAGCAGGGGTGCTACCTAGAAAGCTCTTTCCTGGGCCTTACTGGTCCTGCCCCATCCCTAGGAAGCCTCTGAGGCCAGGCTGGCAGAGTGGACCACTGAAGCACGGGTGAGTCCAGGCAGGTCAGACTTGGGAAGTGAACCTCCTAGGGACACTGGGGATCCTGAAGCAGGAAGGACTGACCTAATTTGATCTGGCCCAGGACAGTTCCCTTCCAGAAAGAGGGGGCACTCACTGAGACCCCTGAGAACAAGTCAGGCCAGAGGAAGGCTGGGTCAGTATCTAGATGGACACGAGGCCTGGCCAGGTGAGAATGGGGGCTCCTGGAGGACAGGCTGAGGTGTGAGTGGGCACCTTCTGGGTGGAGCATGGCCAGGGCCTCCTGAAGAGTGTCCTGTGATCATACCCAGCGACCACACCAGGGGTGCTGGGCAGGACGACCCGTGGTGGGTACTTGGGGCTGTGCCCCAGCCGAGCTGCCTGCCTCCCTGCCTGCCTGTTCTGATAGATCCTAAGCCAGGCAGGCCGCTGGTGTCTGTGTCCATACAACCAGGGCTTTTATTGCAGCCCAGCATGGTCAAGGCGTTGACTGGCCTGGACCAGGGATCCCAACAAGGAAGAGGCCCAGATGCTGGGCGGTGAGGAGGTGGGGTGCTGGTCAGGACAGGCTGTGCCCTCTGCCCTCAGCAGCCGAGAAGCAGGGAGGCCTGAGGCCCAGGAGGCAGGGCCTGCCCCCGGGAAGGTTGTAGCTTGTATAGCCCTCAGCACAGTTTCAGGAGATCTCAAGGAGAAGGTGACCCTGCCTGACCTCGCCTGGGGCAGACAGGTCAGCAATGCTCTGGGGGCTAGGGCCAGAGCCCAGGGCCCTGAGAAGCTGCAGAGACCTCCCAGAGGCCAGTGCCTGGGCCTGGCGGGGCAGCCTCGTTAGGAAGGCCCAACTCAAGCTGGCAGTACAGGCCTTGCTGCCTTCTCTCGGCTGCACACCCTCTCTGAAAACACTGAGTGTGTGAGCCAGAATGGGGGCAGAGCAAGCTCCCTCCCATCTGCCAGGATTGTTGTCCAGCAGTGCTTGCTGCAGGCAGGGGGTGGGCCTCACACAGGGCAGGGCCCTGATCTCACCTGCTGACCGCTGGGAGCCAGGCCTGCCTCATCCAGGAGCGGCCTTGATGTGCTTCCTCATTCCTCCTCAGGCCAGCGGGAGCCACCTGCTTTCTGCAGCTTGATCGCCTGGCTCCACTGAAGGGGAGGCCCTCCTGAAGACACAGTTGGCAGGGCCGCTGTGCCCTCAGTGCCCTGGCTGCTTGGAGAGCATCACTCCTGGACACGGGGGGGCTGGGACCCCAGGACTCTGAGAACGCCCTGCCCTGGTCTCTGTGGCTGCTGAGCCCGCCCTCCGGCCACACCTCCTCATTAGCAACGATGCACTGACCCTGGAAGACAGCCAGGAGGAGGGAGAAGGGAGGAAAGGCCACTCATGGCTGCTTCCAGGCCCCACCCAGGCTCCTAGGCCTGGGAGGTGAGGGAGCTTCTACGGCTCCCAGAGGCCTCTACCCATTCTCTTCTTGCTTGCCCAGGTGCCAGGAAGCTGCAACTTTGTTATCTGGGTAATTAGCTTCAGACCCTGGACTGAGGCTGGCCGGGTCCTGGGCTGCTTCCCACAGGCTGTGCACCCTGACCCCAAGAGGGAGGTGAGGCCCTGCCTGTTCAGCGGCTGAGGTGCCAGGGCTCCTGAGAGGCCGGCTGCTGGCACCATTCCACGCTGTGTTTGCTGCCTGGGGCCTGCGCCCCTCAGGGCTGCCTGGGCCTGCTCACAGCGTGGGGCCTCCTGACCCAGCCTTGCCAGGGGCAGTGGGCACCAAGCGTTGGGGAGGGGATGCCCCCGAGGGTGCCAGTCCAGCCAGCTGCCCCGCCCCTCAGGCCCAGCCTGGCCCCTGCACTCCCCCATCTGGTGCCCCAAGTAGCCCCCCTGGCAGGCAGTCCCTGCCATGGCCGAGCACCTGGAACTGCTGGCAGAAATGCCCATGGTGGGCAGGATGAGCACGCAGGAGCGATTGAAGCATGCCCAGAAGCGACGTGCCCAGCAGGTGAAGATGTGGGCCCAGGCTGAGAAGGAGGCCCAGGGCAAGAAGGGCCACAGGGAGCGGCTGCGGAAGGAGGCGGCCAGCGACAGGCCACAGAAGCGGGTCCTATTCCCTCCCAGTGTCACCCTTCTGGAGGCTGCTGCCCGAAATGACTTGGAGGAAGGTGAGTGTGGCTGAGCCCTAGGGCAGTTCACGGCCAACAGCCCTGTCCCTGTCACCCTGGCGTAGGCCTCAGGAGAACTGCCAAGGATGCAGCCCCCTCTGTGGGGTCCCAGGATCTGGGGCCTGGCTTCCTCAGCTGCAGGCCCCAAGTGGTGGGCAGCCCCGAGGCCAGCCTGTGACAGGGAAGCATGCAGGGAACCTATGGGGGTGAGGCTGACTGGGCAGGCAGGGGCATGGGCTGGGCCCATAGGAGCCTGGAGAAGCACCCAGGGCTTGGCTTAGGTGGGCTGGGAGTGGTCCATAATCTTGGCCACCTCTTGCCAGGGTGCTAGGTGATGCTCAGGAGAGTCCTGGCCACCACCTACTTGGGTCCTGAGTCTCTGCGTCTGTAAAGTAGGACAGGAACACCTACCTTAGCAGGTCAGAGGGCAGGGAGCAGGGCCCCCCACACAGGTTGCCCCCTCAACGCCTGCCCTGGTCTCGGTCTTTCACTTCTTTCTTTTCATCAGAGCCTTCCTGCCAGATGAGAGGCCTGAGCTTTGGGAAGGCTCCCCATTCCTCCCCTGTGCCCCTATGCTCACAGCCTTTTGGCTCTCCTCCAGAGGCTCTTGAGGGCTCTTCCTGTCTCCCTCCAGGGCAGGGGCCTCTGCTGCAGAGGCTGGGGTGCAGAGGGCGAGGATTGTGGGCAGTCCTGGATGCAAGGGAAGTGGAGGAGGGTGCGGTGGGTATGCTGCAGGCCAGGGCACTTGGAACTGTGGGAGGGAGGGTGTGTCTTCGTGTCGCCTGCTGAGCATGGCCAGGGAGGGCCAGCCCACCACGGAGGTCCCGGTGACCTTGACTAGAGCCTGAGCCCAAGATGGGACCACTGAGGAGTGAGTGCAGGGACCAGCTCTGCTCTTGGGGAAACCCTGGAGGGGGCAGGCCTGGGTGCCTTGGGCCCACACCCAAGGCTGCATTGGATCAGGGAGCCTGCTCTGGGCTGGTGGTACCAGGGAAGGGGCATGTGTGGGGGTAGAGTGGTCTGCCAGTGGGGAAGGTGGGGTAAGGGGAGGGGCACGGTCAGCCGTCTGATGGGGGATTGTTGGGGGAGGGTGGCAGTACCTAAGCCAGAGTGGGACAGCCTGTAGCCCAGTGGGGACTGCTCACGCACAGGAGGGGCCTGTTCTGGGAGTCTGAGGGTTGGAATGTCATGATTCGGGATGGGTGGGTCCTGCTGGGGTCTGGAGGCAGAGGGCTGCTGTGTGTGCCCCTCTTGGTGCAGACAGATGCCCAGGACCCTGGTTTCAGAGCTCTGGGCTCTGATGTCCTTCCTGCCAGCTGTACCACTGTCTTTGTCACTCTTCTCTGCTACCTGGCTGCAGCACAGTAGTCAGCTCAGGTGCCCTCAGGTACAGGGGTCTGGCCAGGACAGTGCTGGCCTGTGGCAGGATTTCTTGCCCTATGCCTTGACCACATCTCCCCACTTCTTGCAGTCCGCTACTTCCTCGAGAGTGGGGTCAGCCCTGACCTGGCCAATGAGGACGGCCTGACAGCCCTGCACCAGGTCAGCGGTGCTCAGGGTGGAAGGGGAAGGGAGAGGCACTGGCCTGAGGCTCTGACACTCAGGCTGCTTGGTTTACAGAGCTGCATTGATGACTTCCGGGAGATGGTGCAGCAGCTCCTGGAGGCTGGGGCCAAGGTCAACGCCCGTGATAGCGAGTCCTGGACACCCTTGCATGCTGCGGCCACCTGTGGCCACCTGCATCTGGTGGAGCTGCTCATTGCCCGGTAGGGTGCACTGAGACTAGGTGTGGCTAGTGTGGGCATCTGTCAGCGAAGGGCTGCAGCTGGGCCAGGGGCAGGCAGGGCCTTCCTTGCAGGGGGCTGTTTGTCCTGAGATGCAGCCCAGATGTCTCTCCTGAGGGAAGTGTACCTGGACTCTTGTGTTCCCACTTACCTGGCTTGGAAAGCAGGGCCTGGGCAGAGGCCGCAAACACTGTGACCCAAGGGAACGAGCATGTGCTCAGGGCAGTGTCATCTGCCCGCCAGGCTGCTCACCTGGGTGCAGCCTTCTGCCAAGCACCATTAAGAGTTTGGGAACTCCTTGGTCTCTAGCTCTGGCCTCCCAGCCTCCCCAGGGTCTGCACAGAGAAATACCATTTTGGTTAAAGTGATGCGAGAGGAATTGACAAGGAGGGAGGAGGTACCTGGACCCAGGTGGGGACTTGAATGAGGAGGAGGGCAGAGCAGGGCAGGACTCCTGAACACTTGCCTTGGTGAATGGGGAGGGTGGTTGGATTCACCAGGATCCAGGATCCCCTGATGGCTCGACTCTGATCCCTCTAGAAGATGGTCAGGGGCTCAGGCTGTCCTTGGAGTGAGTGGTTCAGGCATTGATGGTGGGTGTACGGGTGGTTGGGAGTGTCTCCCCTTCAGCACTCAGATGCCTTGGAGTGGGAGGGGGTGAGTGTGCAGCCTTCTGGGGCAGCAAGGCAGGTGTGCACAGGCGGCCCCTAGCCACACTCCACTCCTCCCCACGGCGGGCACCCACCCTTGTATTCTGGGCTCCCCTTCAGCTTCCTGCCTTCCCCTTGGGTGATACTCCCGCTTGAGCCCTGTTGCCTGCAGCTCTGTGGGGCTGTCCTGGCACCCAGACTCTCCTCCTCCCACCGCCTTCTGCTCCCTGGGGCCCCCCGAGTCCTGGCACCCACTCCTGGCAGGTGGGCCCACTGTGCATATTCTTGGGGCAGATCGGTGCCAGGAACCTGGAGTTCGGACATGCGTGGTGACTGCGGGACAGCCTACCTGGTTTGAGGCTAGGAACCAGGGCAGGCTGAGGGGCAGCCTCTTCCAGCAGCAGCTTGGGCCTGAACCTCCTCCACATCAGCCCTAGGCTGAGTGCCTCCCCAGAGGGTTGACCTCTGTGAGGGGCCTGGGGGCCTCTCTTGGGAGAGAAGGGTCCTGTGGTCAGCACTTCTGTCCATGTTTCCTGCAGTGGTGCTGATCTTTTGGCGGTCAACACAGATGGGAACATGCCCTATGACCTGTGTGAGGATGAACAGACACTGGACTGCCTGGAGACGGCCATGGCCAACCGAGGTGAGTGCGACCCCACCTCCCCACTAGGTGGTGCCAGGGGTGCTAGCTCTGAGCCTACTGCCCCGCAGGCATCACCCAGGACAGCATCGAGGGGGCCCGGGCCTTGCCGGAGCTGCACATGCTGGACGACATCCGGAGCCTCCTGCAGGCAGGGGCCGACCTTGACGCCCCTCTGGACCACGGGGCCACGCTGGTGAGGATGTGGCCCACGGGAGGCAGGCAGGGGAGGTTGCTGCTGGAGGGGCACACTCAGGGCTCGGCGATTTGCCTGCAGCTACACATTGCCGCTGCCAACGGGTTCAGTGAGGCGGCGGCCCTGCTGCTGGAACACCGGGCCAGCCTGAGCGCCAAGGACCACGACGGCTGGGAGCCGCTGCACGCTGCAGCCTACTGGGGCCAGGTGTGCGTGGGGTGGGGGCTGCCAGGGCGAGGGCGGTCAGGCTCCGAGGGCGGCTCCGGAGCCTTCAGCAGCCCGGGCTCGCTGGCCCACAGGTGCACCTGGTGGAGCTGCTCGTGGCACACGGGGCCGACCTGAACGGGAAGTCCCTGATGGATGAGACTCCGTTTGGTGAGCTGGGGACCACCTCCTCCCGGTGTAGGGGACTGGCGGTGGGCGCCCATGACCCTCGCCCACCTCTCCTCAGACGTGTGCGGGGACGAGGAGGTGCGGGCCAAGCTGTTGGAGCTGAAACACAAGCACGACGCGCTCCTGCGCTCCCAGGGCCGCCAGCGCTCTCTGTTGCACCGCCGCACCTCGAGCGCGGGCAGCCGGGGGTGAGCACCCCTGCCTCAGCCCGGGGCCGGTCCAGGCCCACAAGGCCTCGTTCCCCGCCCCCGCCACCCCTGCCGGCACAGGCCCCACCCCAACGGCTCTGCCCAGGGCTTTCCCCCGCTGATGTCAGCCGGTAGGCCGCGGTGCCAGCTGGAGCTGGGGGCAGAGTCCCCGGGGTGGGCGGCGTCCTCCTCCCACCCTCACCCTGCCCTCCCCCAGGAAGGTGGTGCGGCGGGTGAGCCTGACCCAGCGCACCAGCCTGTACCGCAAGGAACACGCCCAGGAGGCCATCGTGTGGCAACAGCCTCCGCCCGCCAGCCCGGAGCCGCCGGAGGAGGATGAGGACGGTCTCACTGACGTGGAGCTTGGGCCACCGCCCCCGCAGGTGAGCCCCGCCCAGCCCAGCCTGGGCGGTCCGGCTCCGCCCTCCCTGCTGGAGCCGGCGGCGACCACACATCGGTGCGTCGGTTCTTGCCCTGCGCTCTTCCCAGGAGCTGGTGGGACCGTCTAGTGCCCCATAAGCTACTGCCCCGACGCGACGCTTGTGTCTGTCCTTCGACTACCATGCAGCCCCGGGCCCAAGACCAGGGGAGGCCAGAGAAGGCCTCCTGACGGCCTCTGGGCCTGCGTTCACCCACAGGAGGAGGATCCTGAGGTGGCCAGGCCGCACAACGGCAGAGTCGGGGCCCCCTCGGGGCGGCACCTGTATTCCAAGCGGCTGGACCGGAGTGTCTCCTACCAGCTGAGCGCCCTGGAGAGCACCGCCCACGACGCTCTGGTCCAGGCCAAGGCTCACCACACCCTGGCAGAGCTCAAGCGCCAGCGAGCAGCTGCTAAGCTGCAGCGTTCCCCTCCCGAGGGGCCTGAGGCGCCTGAGTCCGGCCTGCCTGCGGACCCTGAGAACCCGCAGTCCGAGTGTGGCTCCAGCGCTGGCGAAGACCCACCCCTGCTCAAGCTCACAGCTCCCTCCGAGGAGGCCCCCGTGGAGAAGAGGCCGTGCTGCTTGCTTATGTGAGGGCTGGAGCTCAGGGCAGCAAGGGTCCTGCAGCCAGGCCCATCCCAAGGCTGCCTAGAGCCCCTGCTCTGGACACCCCACTGTGTGTCCTGGTGCTGCTGTGGGCGGGCAGCCAGTGTGGGACCTCCTAGGCTTCCCCCATCCAGGACATCAGCCTCCTCGTTCAGGGGTGGACCCTCGAGAAGCCATACCTTGGGGACACATGGCTGCAGAGACCTGGTTTAATCCTGTGACTCTTGATAAAGGGCCGTTCTGCCATCTGCCTTGTTGTGTGTCTCAGCTGGGCCACCGTCCCCACGGTGGGGAGCTGCTGTGCTGCTGGGCCTGGGTGCACCAGTCCTTGTCTAAGGCCTGTAGGTACGGGCCGGGCTTGCTTCTGGCGGCCTGGCTCCTGCATGGGAGTGAGGCCCACAGCCACTGGGCAAGAAGCCTGGCCCTTCCTGCACCCTGCGTCCTTGCCTGCCAGCCTCCTGGAGGCTCCTCTGTAACTCTTTGCTTTCCTGAGGGGAGCAGAGAGCTCTGGAAGGGCACTCCTTGGGGGCCAGGTGTTCATGCTGAGGGGCAGGAATCCTGGCTTAGAAAGGGAGGGGGTGTTTTCCATGAGACTCTTGGGCCAGAACCAGAGGAGCCAAGCAGCACAAGGCTAGCATCAGAAAACTCCCTGGGGGGGCAGGTCCCCCGTTCCTGGCATGCAGCCTCAATCCTGGGGCCTGGCTGCCAGCTTCCGCTTGGGCTGGCAAAGGGGGCCAGCAGTTGGCCTCTCAGGCTCTGAGCTGGCTGGGCACGATATGTCAGGGTGACAGGGGCCCCTTAGGGGCCTCGCGTGGGAGGGCTGAGGGCACTGCCAGCTCATCTGTCCGTGGCAGGCAGTTTTGTATGGTCACCAGCAGTGGGTGTCATGGGCTCTGGTCACCTTCTCCCTGACGGACACTGACCCAGTCGCCCAGTGCCTGCAGGGCCCACCCTTCCCTGAGCATCAGTCATTGGGAGTGTGTCCTCAGCCAGGCTGGGGGAGGGCTCGGGGTAGGCTGCTGGTTAAATTTAGTGTGGAACAGTGCAGCTGCCCAACGTCCACCTGCCACCACAGCTGCCACTTGGGCCCTACTGCCATGGGGGGTGTGGGGGCTGGCTCCATGTGGGGCTTGGTGCATATTAACCTGTGCTCCAGCCTGGGGGCCAGAGGAGCAGGCCTGCAGCTGGGAGGCCGAGGTGGCAGCGGAGCCGAGAGGTGCAAGGTGAGAGACAGGCCAGCTTCCTGGGGCTCCTGTTATTTCCTCTCTAGCCGGCAGGAGCCAAGGCTCCTCTCACGCCTGACCAGCTACCCTGCCCGACCAGCTACCCTCTCACAGTCCAGCTCAGAGTCAGATACTGGTGTCTGGGGGTAGCCACCTCTGGGCGAGGCCTATCAGCTCCCTGCAGGCCTGTAGAGGTGGGGCCCAAGGGCCTATCTAGGGTAGCGTCCCCCTTTCTCCACCAATCAGGTGCAACAGGGAGGGGGAGCTTAGGTCACCTGGCCTGTGGTGTGCCTCAAGGTCAGCGTCAGGCTGGCATGTGGTGAAAGGGCACAGCAGCAACCTAGAGCCGCAGAGGTGTCCAAGGGCCCTTCAAGGGCCAGAGCTGCCGTGCTCCCTCCCCCAACACCCCAACCCAGAGACTCCAGCCTTGCAGCACTGATTGGGGACCAAGGTCCAATCACAGGGCTCTTGCAGCCTCCAGGTCATGGCACCAGCCCAGGAGGGGCTAGATGGAACCCTGTGTCTGAGCACCTCACTCCCCTCCCCCGCTACCCCAGGACTCCCAAGACCTGACACAGTTACCTGGGAGACAGGCCTGCTGGCCCAAGCAAAGATGGGGGGTCTGAGGGGGCTAGGCCTTGGCTGGGCCCTGCTGGGGTAAATCTCTAGAGGCCCCAGGCTCCATTTTCCCCTTGGGGTTCAGTGCTGCCCAGCTCTCCCAGCCCCTCAGGGCCCCTTGGCCCAGGTGCTCAACCTATCTCCCCTCCCCCAGGCCCAGTCCCTCAGAGCTTCGTGGACCTTCCGTCTGTCCCTACCCCCCATGTGGGTCTCCTGCTCCCCTGTCATGGGGACACTGGGCGGGTGCTGGGCCTTGCCCCAAGCCCCGCCTGCTTCCTCACCCACTCCCTATGGCTCCCTGGGGCAGAACTGTGCCCAGACACGTGGGGCGGGACCGGGCGGCCCCAGCTCCTCCTTCAGTTTTTCTGTCCCTTTCAGTGGGGCCAGCAGGCTGCAGTGAAGACCAGGCCCTCTTACCTTGAGTCCCCCACCCAGGCCCCCCCTTCCCAGCCTGGCCCACCGGGCCTGGACCCAGCTTCCCTCATCCCCTCTTCTGGATCCTGCTGCCTCCTGAGCCTCCTTCCTGCCCGGTCTTGAGCAGGGTCATGGCCTTGAGGGCAAGTGACCACAGCCAGGCTGCCATGAACAGGCTGAAGGAGAAGGTGCTGACGCTGGACACTATGAACCCGTGTGTTCGGAGCGTGGAGTATGCAGTGCGAGGCCCCATTGTGCTGCGTGCCCTGGAGCTGGAGCAGGAGCTGCGACAGGTATGGCCCTGGGCCCCACCATGCCCTCCAGGCTGCACCTGCGCAGCCGAGTAGGCCCCATTCCCAGTGTCACACTGGAAAACGGCCTACAGGAGTGGTAAGGCCCATTCTCACTGTCAGTACCCCCTCTCTCCCAGGGCATAAAGAAGCCCTTCACTGAGGTCATCCGTGCCAACATCGGGGATGCACAGGCCATGGGGCAGAAGCCCATCACCTTCCTGCGCCAGGTGAGGCTTGGCACTGCCTTAGTGCCCTTCCCCCATCAGCCTATGTGTCCTGGCCTCAGCATTTGCTTCTCCCAGGTCCTGGCCCTCTGCATCCACCCCGATCTCCTGAACAGCCCCAACTTCCCTGAGGATGCCAAGAGAAGGGCGGAGCACATCTTGCAGGCGTGTGGGGGCCACAGCCTGGGTAAGTGCCAGTGCCAGAACCAGTTCAAGCCCCAGGGAGGAGCAGGAGCTGGAGGGAGGCTGTCCCAGAGGAGGGGTGGACTCGCAAGCTGGAAGAGGAACTCACCTGTCCTCCCACCCCCACCCCCTCCTGCGCCACCCCCTGGCCCAGGGGCCTACAGCGTCAGCTCCGGCATTCAGCTGATCCGGGAGGATGTGGCACGGTACATCCAGCAGCGCGACGGAGGCATTCCCGCGGACCCCAACAACATCTTCCTGTCCACGGGGGCCAGCGACGCCATCGTGGTAGGCCGGGGCAGGAGGACACCATGGCTCTTTGAGCATGGCTGGGTCGGTCCAGCTGGTCTTGTTACGGCGGCGCCCGCCCAAGGCGGGGGATGGGTGTAGCCCCTCGCCCCGCCAACCCTACCTCCCAATCCTGTCCACAGACGGTACTGAAGTTGCTGGTGGCTGGCGAAGGTCATACACGCACGGGCGTGCTCATCCCCATCCCTCAGTACCCGCTGTACTCGGCCACCCTGGCAGAGCTCAACGCTGTGCAGGTGGACTACTACCTGGATGAGGAGCGCGCCTGGGCGCTCGACGTGGCGGAGCTGCGGCGCGCGCTATGCCAGGCGCGTGACCACTGCCACCCGCGCGCACTCTGCGTTATCAACCCCGGCAACCCCACTGGTGCGCCGCGCGCCCCCTGGCCCCGGCCCCGCCCCCGCCCCGCCCCGCCTCGCCCCCTCCCGCCGCGCCGGGGTCAGCTTGGCCCGCCCCGCCCCGCCCCGCGGAGAGCAGGGTGTGCTGTCGGCTGACTCCGGACGTGCTGCATCCCCCGTGCCCCAGGGCAGGTGCAGCCCCGCGAGTGCATCGAGGCCGTGATCCGCTTCGCCTTCGAAGAGCAGCTCTTCCTGATGGCTGATGAGGTGCTGGCAGGGGTGCGCGTGGGCTGGGGGGAGGAGGGCAGCAGCGAGTGCCCTCGTGACGCCTGGCCACCCGTCCAGGTGTACCAGGACAACGTGTACGCTGAGGGCTCGCAGTTCCACTCGTTCAAGAAGGTGCTCATGGAGATGGGGCCGCCGTACGCGGCGCAGCAGGAGCTCGCCTCCTTCCACTCGGTCTCCAAGGGCTACATGGGCGAGTGCGTGCAGGCCGGGCGGGGGCTCGTGGACCTCGGCCGCTGCCTGGCTCGCTTCGCCCGCTAGGCTTGCCCCCTCTTCCCGGCCGTGCCTCGACGTCCGCCCTCCCTTCGTAGGTGCGGGTTCCGCGCCGGCTACGTGGAGGTGGTGAACATGGACGCCGCGGTGCAGCAGCAGATGCAGAAACTGATGAGCGTGCGGCTGTGCCCGCCCGTGCCAGGCCAGGCCCTGCTTCACGTGGTGGTCAGCCCGCCCGCGCCCTCCGACCCCTCCTTCGCGCAGTTCCAGGCGGTGAGCTGCAAGGGCTGAGGGGTTGGGGCGACAAAGTGGGCGAGTGGGGGCCAAGGAAGCACCGCTCCCCTGGCCAGCCCTAATCGTCCCTCCCTCCGTGGCCACAGGAGAGGCAGGCGGTGCTGGCCGAGCTGGCGGCCAAGGCCAAGCTGACAGAGCAGGTCTTCAACGAGGCTCCGGGCATCCACTGCAACCCGGTGCAGGGCGCCATGTACTCGTTCCCGCGAGTGCAGCTGCCCCCGCGCGCTGTTCTGCGCGCTCAGGTCCGGCGTGGGAGGGCAGGGGGCGGGGCCCGCGGGGGTGGAGTCTGGGGAGCCCCGCCCTGACCTACGAGCCACGCTCTCACTGCCCCCAGGAGCTGGGCCTGGCTCCTGACATGTTCTTCTGCATGTGCCTTCTGGAGGAGACCGGCATCTGCGTGGTGCCTGGGAGCGGCTTCGGGCAGCGGGAAGGCACCTACCACTTCCGGTGAGGCCTGGCCTGCGCAGGGTCTCCTCGCGGGCCTCGTTCCCTTCACTTACCTTGCTCCTCCTTTTAGGATGACCATTCTGCCCCCCGTGGAGAAGCTGCGGTCCCTGCTGGAGAAGCTAAGCCAGTTCCATGCCAAGTTCACTCGCCAGTACTCCTGAGGCCCCCCTCTGGGGCCCAGGCCCGGCCAGGCTGGTGTGGCAGGGCCAACCCTAGACTGACCATGCCCAGGGCCCTGGGTGTCTCACTCCTGCAGCCTGTGGGGCTGGGCCCCTGCCTCTCTGTAGGCCCCTAATAAAGCTATGAGACAGCCTAACTGCTTGGAGGATGTGTGCACACCTGTATGTGCCTCCCCCACCTTTATCCACTGCTGACTGCCTTTCTGTACCAGGTTCTGTGCAGGCCTGGGGACCCAGCCCTGAGTGGGATGCTCGTCTGCCTTTAGGAGGTGTGGTCAAGGAGGGCTTCCAGAGGCGGTGACCTTCTTATAGATGCAGAGCCTCTGGTGTGCTGGGTCTCTATCGTAGTCCCTGGTCTTGGGGCAGAGACCGAAAACATTCGCAGAAGAATTAGGAATAGTGAGACAAGTGTGAAGGAAGGCACCGGGCCACCTGCACGTCCTCAGGGGCGACCCCAGAGTTGTTAGGGGTGGGGATGGGGCTGGACAAAGAGACACAGGAGCAAGGTCCCAGGGTGGCCATGTCAGAAAAAGTTCCTTTTCCTGAGGAAGACACAGAAAGGTGTGTCCGCTGTCCTGGCTCCCCTACCTGTACTGTCCACCTCTTTGTTGGCGGCACAGGGAACGTGTTAGCTGGAGGATGGAGTTGGCTGGATGGGGTGAGCAGTGGACGTGGAGTCACAGTGGGGGCTCAAGGAGCAAGTCTTGGTTTTCCTCTTAATTGGGCAGATGGTGGTAGTGCTGCCACCTGAGGCTGCTGGAGGAGCAGCCGTGCCGAGAGGGGAGGGGAGGAAGAACAAATGGGTTTTGCTTTGCCCATGTTGTGTTTGAAGTGTGTGACACCCTAGTGCAAATGTTGGCCTTGGGCTGGGAGGCCCTCTCCAGCTGGGGCACCTGAGGGCAGGTGCCAGAGAAGAGGGCAGATAAGATGCTGAGGAAGAGGTGCCTGGGGAGAGCTGGAGGACCCAGGCTGGGGACGGGTGGGCAGCCCTGTGTCCTTGCCATGGGAACACAGGGATGAGTGCCTACTGTGTGCATGCCAGACACTGGTGGGTTGATGCCCCAGTGGTTCCTCTGAGGTAGGCATGGTAGTCCTCATTTGTAGACGAGGAAACTTAGGCCCTCCAAATATGTAGGAGTAACAGGAAGCCCACTCAAACTGGCCTCAGCAGCCGAGGGAGTGTGTTGGCTCAAGTGCCTGCTGGTTAGTCTAGGGCTTGGGCCAGCTGCAGGACCCAGGGGCTTGGAGACAGTACTGGTCAAGGCTCCAGCTCTGTCGGCTCCAGAAGTGCTTCCTAGGCACGGGCTATGCTTCACTAGCTCCTTTGGGCCTCAGGGGCCCATGGAGTGCAGCTCTAGGCAGGAGGAGAACCGGCATGAGAGCCCACATTGCCTTGTACTTCCCCTTGGATAGGCCCCCGGTAGGGCCAGCTGGAGTCCTGCAGTGCTTGGCCTCATGGTCATGCTCTCCTGGTCTTGTCACTGGACACCAGAAGGCACCACAGGCAGCAGATGCCTGAATTCTGGCCAAGCCTGGGCCCTGACCTTTCACACAAACCTTCTGCCTTCCATGGCCCTCTGTGGCCACTGGCTTGGGGGGGGGGGGGGGGGGGGGGGGGCAACCCCCCCAAAAGTGAGGTGGGGGGTCCAGTGCAAAAGGCTGCAGTAGTGGACAGTGGAACCTCAAGAGGCCAGCTCCTCCCTGGGGAATGCTGGAGGGACCAGGTGGATGCTGAAGCAACAAGCCTCCAGGTGAGACACCGGGAAGCACTTCTGAAGAGTTAGGGTCTGAATCCAGGGGGTCTGGGGGCCGGATCTGATGACCCTCGGAGGGAGCACGATGGGCCGCCGGTTGCGAAGGACTCCTGTTGGGGACCGCGCTGGCCGGCCGCACCCAGGTTGGCCACTGGGGGCGCCCGCGGCCGGCTGGCCGGCGCTCTGGCCCGCTCGGACGCTCTATGGCCGCCGCGCCTCCTAGCCGCGCGCCCGCACTGAGCGGAGGCGGGACGGCGGTTCTCCGCTACCCGGACCGACACCCCGGAACTAGGGCGCGAGTGCGGGCGCCGCTCCACCCAGCCCAGGCCAAAAGCTATGCCGCCGTGTGACCCCTGATGCCATCCTGACCGGACCAACCCGCGCCCCCTCCCCTCCCCCCCGCCCCCCCGCTTCCTCCCGCGGCCTGGCCCGCGGGCCTCGGCCCTGGTCCTGGGCTCGCGCTCCGGCCATGCGTGGGAAGCTGCTGCCGCTGGCCGGCCTCTACCTGGTGCAGGGCCTGCCCTACGGGCTGCAGTCCGGCCTGCTGCCCGTGCTGCTGCGGGCCCGCGGCCTCTCCCTGACACACGTGGGGCTAGCCAAGGTGCTGTACGCGCCCTGGTTGTTCAAGCTCGTGTGGGCCCCACTGGTGGACACGCGGGGCTCCCCGAGGGCCTGGCTGACGCTCAGCACGGCAGCTCTGGGCCTGGTGTGTGGGCTGCTGGCAGCGCTGCCTCCTGCTGAAGCTGGCCAGGCCGGGCTGCCCGTCACCGTGGCAGGGCTGCTTCTGTTGCTGAACCTGGGTGCGGCTGTGCAGGATGTGGCCCTGGACACGCTAGCCGTGCAGCTCCTGGAGCCGGCTGAACTGGGGCCTGGCAACACCGTGCAGGTGGTCGCTTACAAGCTGGGGGCGGTACTGGCCGGGGGCGGGCTGCTGGCCTTTGTGCCCACCCTCTCTTGGTCTCTGCTCTTTCTGCTCCTGACTGCCACCTATTGGCTGGCCGCTGCCCTGGCCTGGGGTGCCCGGGCCCTGCAGCCACTGCCTCCGCCTCAGGCCTCAGAACCTCCCCCACACACCCTGCACCTTCTGCAGGACTTGCTGGCTGTGCCTGGGACCTTGTGGACAGCGGGCTTTGTGCTCACATACAAGCTGGGTGAGTGAGGCCTTGAGTCAGGCAACTGCAGGGGTGGGAGCCTGGGGGAACTCCAGGTGGGTCCCCAGGAGCTCTGAAACCCACTTGTGGGGCTGCCCTCTTTCCGGGGTGTGACCTGCAGGCTGGAGCCCAACCTGGCTTTGCAGTTGGGCCTCGCCTCTGATCCTTTTCCAGCTCCAACTCCACGGCCACTCTGAGCTCTAGCCACAACCCTTGGGTTCTTTCTGAACCTGCTTCATGCTGACCCTGAGCTTGGCCAATGCCCAATCCCAGCTGTCTCCCTGCACCTATGGCCCAGGACAGAGGCAGGGCAGTGGCCCAGCTGAGGCAGCATGACAGGCCCCAGGTGGGGAAGGGAGGCGGGCCGCCCCTGCTCACATTCTCCCTACAGGTGAGCAGGGCGCTGGCAGTCTGTTTCCACTCCTTTTGCTGGACCGTGGTGTCTCCACCCCGGAGCTGGGGCTGTGGAACAGTGTAGGTGCTGTGGCCTGCTCCATTGCTGGCTCATCCCTGGGCGGGGCGCTGCTGGCCAGGCACCGGTGAGCCTTCCCCAGCCTGCCTTGCCCACCTGCTCACTCCCTAACCTGCTCCGTGCCCCTTGACCTGCCCAATCTCCCCACCCCAGGCAGCCACTGCCCCTGCTCAAGTCAGTGCTTCGGTTCCGTCTTGGAGGCCTGGCCTGCCAGACCGTCCTGCTCTTCCACCTGGACACCCCAGGGGCTAGGCTGGGTCCTAGCACAGTCCTGAGAGGTGAGGGGCTGGCCATGGGGGGGAGGAACCTGGAGCCCTGGGCCCTGCTGACCTTTGCCCTCCCAGGGGCAGCCTTGCTGAGCCTGTGTCTGCAGCACTTCCTGGGGGGCCTGGTCACAACTGCCACCTTCACCCTGATGATGAGCTGCAGCCAGCTGGCACCTGGTGCCCTGCAGGTGAGGGGCTGTGGCTGTGACAGAGGGGCTGCAGGGCTGGGGTCGTCGGGTCCTGACCTCATTCCCCCACCCCCAGGCCACACACTACAGCCTCCTAGCCACTCTGGAGCTGCTGGGGAAGCTGTTGCTGGGCACGATGGCCGGAGCCCTGGCTGATGGCCTGGGGCTGCATCTCTGCTTCTCCCTCCTTCTTGCTCTCTCGGCCATGCCCATTGTGTACCTGGGTCTGGCGCCCAGCACCGTGGCCTGAGCGGGGCTGCTGGACTGGTCAATAAAGCTGTGTGTGCCCGGGGCCTGGCTGTGTCTGTGTTCGGCATGTGTGACGTACAAAGCTGTCTTCAGCCTGTGGGGACCATGCCACCAGAAAAGGAGGATCCCTAGAAATGACTTGAACATCTTTTATTCTGCCTTTTAGGGTCCCCTTGCCCCCACACTCCTGGCAGTGGGCTTTATCTGGGGTGGTCAGTCACCGACCTGACCACTGATGTCGTCTTGCCTTTCCCTTGATAAGCTGCCGCACCAGAACCTTCCACCCAGTGGTCATACAGTTCAGCTCATGCCTGCATCTATGATGTGGGGGGACCAGGGCCCTTCCTCTGCAGGGCAGTCAGCGGCCCCACAGCAGGATCTCCTTTGTGGCCAGGTGCGCCAAGGCATGGAAGCTCAGGTGCAGGTACTTTCTCCAGAAGCGCCGGTCCCGCCCGTACACCTGGGCAGGATAGCAAGGGCTTCCTGCGGTGGAACAGGAGACACGGCTCTGAGGACTTGGCAGGTCCGACCCCAGTGCTCCCTGTGTCTTAGCCAAACCTCCCAGGCCCTCACCGATGCCGTGGAAGATGCGGGCCACAGCCCTGCCTGAGAACTGCTGCTCTGGCCACGAGGAGAGGAGGTGGCGGATATCCCGGCGGGTCTGGTCCTCCCAGTCCTGGAGCTGGGGGTGGGGGCATATCCCAGCTTGCATGGCACTGTGTTGCACATGGCCCGCCACGGTGCAAGGCAGGAGGGCAGTGTGCACATGCGCCTCTGCGGTCCCACGGGAAGGGCCAGCACTCACCCTGGCCAGCCCCAGCTCTGGCCCCTGCTCGGCCTCCGTGCCTCGTGGCCCTTCTCCTCCCTCTTCCTCAAAGTAGTGGCTGAGCAGGGCCTTGAGCCTGGCACTGCGCTCC
This sequence comes from Equus quagga, assembly GCF_021613505.1. NCBI lineage: Eukaryota > Metazoa > Chordata > Mammalia > Perissodactyla > Equidae > Equus > Equus quagga. Next base: position 517,878 of record NC_060282.1, on the reverse strand, counting down.
TCATCTGGCTGCTCCAGGCACGGCCCACAGCTGGGGAAGGCTACACTGCAGTGGGAGAGGCCCATCAGAGCTGCCTGCCTTGGGGAGGGTGGGGTGCCCAGGCCCTGCTCACCCTCTCCCGCACCTGTGAAAGGCTCGGAATGTGCGGTGCAGACAGGCCAGGGCCTCCCGCTCTCGGTCCTGCATGCGGCTATAGAGGAAGTCACAGATCTGGTCCTTCTCCTGGGCTGTCAGATCCCCGGGGCTGTGCAGGTGGAAGGCCAGCTCCCTGAACTCCACCAGCACCCCCGTGCCCCGAGGTGCACCTGCCAGAGAGTGTGTCAGACTGGCCTGTGGGCAGACAGGTGGCAAGCAGGGCTGGGGGCAAGGCACACCTGTCTTAGGCTCTGGGTCCCACTGCAGCTGGTGGAGAGCCCGTCGCACAGGGACCAGCTCCCAGCCCATTGAGTCTGCCAGCTGGACCACATCAAACTCCACAGAGCTGCTTCCCCGACCTGTGTTCTCAGGGGGCTGCTGGGCCAAGCACACAGCCAGCGGGGGACACCTGGGCCAGGGGAAAGGATGTGTGATTGGCAAGCCTAGTTCTCTGTTCCTGCCCCCAGCCCGGGTGGGAGGTATGCTCACCTGTGGGTCAAGGCTTGGAGCTGGGTGGGGCCCCCAGGGCAGCGCAGGTGGCAATGGGCGTAGGTAGGTGCCAGCAACTCTAGCCAGTGCTGCGGGTGCAGCTCCAGGTAGCACAGCAGCGTCTCGATGGCTGGGGGGCAGAGCAAGGTCAGAGGACGTGGGGACATGGGGATGCCCCTCATCCTGCCCCCAGTTCCTCACCCTCCTCTGGCATGTCCAGGGCCTGCACTGTTGGCTGCATTGGGAGTGCCCGCTTGTGGCCTGGGCACCGGGCTGTGTGCTCACTGCTGGGTTGCTCAGCCTCCCGTGGGCACATGGTCACAGGGGCCCTGGCCAAGCCCCTTTCCTGGCTGTGGTCTCCCTCCTCTTCCGGGGACCGCTGGGTGTGGGAGCAGGTGCAGGGTGGGAATGCACGCTGCACCAGCTTCTTCACGGCACAGAAATCAGTGGTCTTGGCATGCACGTGTCTGCGCAGCTCCCGCAGGTCCTCACCCTGTGGAACGGCCATGAACATGGGCTGTGGCACCAACTGGGGTGGGGGGACGGTGAGTAGAGTGGGTACCAACCTGGGCCTGCAGAAAGAGGTGGCAGTGTGCAGGCTGCCCGTCGCGGCCCGCCCGGCCCACAGCCTGCACGTAGCTCTCGAAGCTTGGGGGCAGCCCTAGATGCAGCACGGCCCGCACATCTGGCCGGTCCAGCCCCATCCCAAAGGCCACCGTGGCCACCACCACCCGCAGCTGGCCCTCCATGAAGGCCCGCTGCACGCGCCGCCGCTCCCGGCTGCACATGCCAGCGTGGTAGGCTTCAGCCACGGCCTCTGGGGCTCGGCCTGCGGGGCAGACGCATAGTCAGTTGGGTGGGGCACATGCCTTGGGTGGGTCTGTGGGGTGTGGTCCTGCCCCTGCCTCACCTCCGGGCCCTGGGGCCCAGGCCTCACGCAGGCAGGTGCGGAGCAGCGCAGCAACACGCTCGGTGTCCTCTCGCCTGTTACAGTAGACGATGACAGAGTCCAGGGCACGAAAACGCTCACTCTGCAGCAGTGTCACTAAAGCCTGGGGGGACAGTGGTCAGTGTGGGCACCCAGGAGGCGGGGCCTCTGCTGGGCCCATGTGTGCACACCTACCTGGTCTGGGTCCCTGTCCATGGATACAGAGAGGTGCAGGTTGGCAGGGATGGTGACTGGTCCCCTGAGGACAGCCTCCTCAGCCACGCCCAGGTGCCAAGCCACATCGCGGGCAGTGCTGCGGGTGGCTGTGGCCGTGAGACCCAGGAAACAGTGCACGCCCATGCGTTCCCGCAGCACCTGTGCAGGAGTAGGGGGCAGTAAGGATGCTCAACGCACCCTCCCTGGCATGCTCACCCGTAACCTGGGCAAGGCTCACCTTGCAGACTCGCAGGTAACAGGGTCGGAAGTTGTGGGACCACTGAGAGAGGCAGTGGGCCTCGTCGATGCAGGCAAAGGCAACCGGGGGCAGCTGAGTGAGGCAGGCAGGGCCCCCTTCCCCAGCTCCAGCCAGCGCCTCAGGCGACAACATCAGCACATGTACCTGGGCTGCCCGGACCTGAGGACAGCAAGGTCAGGAACACCACCCAAGTGCTGCCTGCTGCCCCCACCTGTCTGGGCCTGTGAGGCCTCTCACCTTCCGCAGGGCAGTGTCCCGCTGCTTCCTGGTCATGCCTGAGTGAATGCAGGTCGCCTTCAGGCCTGGGGGCAAGCCAGACACCTGCAGGTACAGGAGCATAGTGTGTCACAGGCCTCCCAACCCTGACCCTTCCCCAAATGCCTCTCAGGGTTGCTGTGCCCAACAGCTACCACCATCTCCACCCCACGCCCTGTAGGGAGAATACTCAGATCCTGGGTCCTAGGACCAAGGGTTCAGAGCCACCTGTGGGCCTTGGCTCAGGAGCACCAGGAACAAACAGACCACTGTGGGGATGACCCCGTTCTCAGCACTACTCCTCTTGGGGGTGGGCCTGGATCTGGCTAGCCACATCCCTATTGCCGTCGGGCTACTGCCAGGCCTGGGACTGTGGATAGGGCTGGTAGGCTTCTTGCAGTTCCCAGGTGGGGATGGGGCAAGAAGCAGCAGCCCAAGGGGGTCAGAGGAGCTGTGGGCATCAGTTCCTGCCTTCTGCACAGGCCAGAGGGCCCTGTCCACCCACCTGGTCATCCATGAGTGACAGGAGGGGAGAGATGACCAGCGTGAGGCAGGGGCTTCGCCGGGCATAGAGCAGTGCAGGGAGCTGGTAGCACAGGGACTTGCCGGCGCCTGTGGGCAGCACCAGCAGTGTAGACATGCCTGTGTGGGACCCAGGGTCAGTAGCGCCACTCTGTAGCCTGGCCTTAGCCCCTCCTCACTGCCCGGCAGCCATGCTCACCAGACAGGATCCGCATGACTGCCTGCTCCTGCCCGGGACGGAAGGCTTGGTACCCCAGCTGCTCTAGGGCCTGGAACACCTCAGCCGGCATCTCTGTGGACAGAGGTCTCAGTCAGAACGGACCCAAGTCAGCCTCATCCCTTACTAAAGGCTCTGGGCTGGCCTACTCACCTGCCACCTGCCCAGAGGGCTCCCGCGGATAGAGTGGTGGCATGGTGGGGGGTGGGGAAGGGGCCCTGGGCACAGGCTGCTGCGTGGGTGCCAGCAGCTCAGGCCCAGCAGGCTCTGTATCTTCCTTACCTGCTGAGGGCAGACAGGAGAGAGTGGTGTTGGAGCTCCTGGCTGGGCAGGGGTCATTCTAGGAAGAAGCCACTGACCACAACTTCTCCTGCAGGCCCTCACTCACCAGGGAGTTGGCAGTAGGCAGTGCCGGGCTGCTGGGCTACTTCCTCCAATGTGGGGAGGGTCTGTGTGTCCCCCTCGTCCTCACCACCTTCCTTCTGGGAAGCCAGGGTGGGTTCTGGGCCGGGGTGGGGAGGTGGTAGGGCCTTTTGCTGGAGCCAGAAGTCCCGCCCTTCCAATCAACATAACACCCCCTTCAAGCAGTGCTGGCCCAACCCACCACCCAGGGCAGAGGCCTCACCTGGGTGGGTGCACTGGGATGCCCAGTGGCCAAGCTGCCCACACCAGAAGCAAGAATCCTTGACTGTGGCTCTGAGTTTACCACCCCCAAAACGCTCTCCTTTCTTCTGCCACTTCTGCTTCCACACCTGGGGGGCATCCACAAAAGAAGGTCACAAGATGAGAGGCAGGAGGGGTGACGGGAGTGTCTGCTGCCATCTCACCTGCTTACGGAGGAGCCTGCCACGCAGGGCTGGGCCCCGTGCATAGCGCTTCTGCTTCAGGTTGAGCCGCACATAATTACCCCTGTCCTGGATGGCTGGCCTAGAAAGAACACACAAATGGGCCATGCCTGAAGCCCTCCCACCTGGCTGGACTCAAGGTATCCTGCTGGGAGGATGAAGCCATGGTACCTGGGGGCCGCTGGGATGCTGGGCAGCTGTGCCTCCACGGGCTCCCCTAGACAGCCTTCTGCATGTGCTGTAGCCCCAGCTCCTTCTGGTGGGAGTTCTGGTTGGCTGCTGTCCTGCTGGGCCTGTGAAGGGCTTCCCCCTGGCTCCTCACTCCGCCTCCGCTTCTTGCCTCGAGTGTTGCTAGGCTGGGGGCTCCCTGCACTGACTCTGACTGCCTGTAGGGTTGGAGCCTCTGGGGCTGGTAAAGGTGCCTCAGGGCCAGTGCTGGGACCAACGGATGGGACACTTAAAGTCAGAGGCTGTGACAAGTCTGTATCCAGGCCAGGGTGGCAGGCCTCAGGAGCCCCCTGAAAGTCTGGGGCCTCATTGTGACACCTCTGCAGCCAGCCAGGGTCTAGGGAGTTCAGCCGCAGGCTCAGGGAGGCCCGTAGCTGCTGGAGCCGGCCTGGCCTCAGCTGGGGCTTGAGAGCCTGTGGGGGTACCTCACTGACTTCCTCTGGAGAGATGAGGGCAGCCCCCGCAGCAGGCAGTCCTGAGGAGAGCATCTTGGATGAGGGTCTTCGTGGAGGCCGGGGTGTGTGGCCCAGGGCTGGCCCAGCCTGAGAGAGGGAGGACAAACCAAGCAGGAACTCAGGCCCCCAGGCTGCTGCAGACTATGAAACTTGCCAGGTCCCCACCCACAAGGGGGGCAAGGGGAGCAGCACCAGGCTGGCCCTGAGCTCCTCTCAGGAGTCATGCCTTGATTAACGCTGGGGTCGTGCCTGGAACTGTGGTAGTGCAAGCACGTGTGTGTGTGTGTGGAGGGGCTGCCGGGAAGGAGGGTCTGGTGATCTTGCTCCTGGGCCGAGGCAAGCTCTGGACCTAGCCTGGACGCACTGCGTGCCCAGCCCTCACCCCTCACCTGCAGGGCGCCCTTTAGGTTGGCCTTAAGCCTCTTCCCATAGTCCTGAACAGAAGCCTGAGGGCTTGGCCCTGGAGTCGGATGGGGGCTTTGGGTCGCAGCCCGGTTCAGGTGGGACCCCCAGCAGCTGGGCTCTAACGCCTGCAGGAAAAGACAGCGGGGCCGGACGAGGGAAAGGCTGGTGTGGGGGCACAGGTGTCTCCAGCCTCCCTCCTCAGCCCCCCAAAAACCGAGGGAGGGGCCAGGCCCTCCTCCACCCTGTCCAATCCTCCCCGCAAGTTCTGTGCCCGTTCTTGGCTCCACCGTGCAGGAAGCTGCCCTGGAGGCTGGGGTGTCGGGGCCCGGGTACCTTCTCGGCCACCGCGGGAAGCGACTGCTCGGGTCTGACACCACTGGCCTGGCCCAGGGCCTCTTTCAGGGCGCGGTACTCCCGGTAGAGCGCTGGGGGCGAGGGTCAGAGGTCGGGGGGGTCAGGGGTCGGGTGGCTTCCCTCCGGCCCCCGCCAGAACCCCCACCCAGTCCACCCCGCGCGCTCACCGCGGGTCTCCTCGGGCGCCGCCTCCACGTCCTCCTGTGAAGAGAGCGCGTCAGCCGGGGGCCGCGCCCTCAGCCCCCCGCCCCCGGGCAGCCCGCACCTGGCCCGGCCGCCGGCCGCGCCGCCGCCGGAACGCGCGCTCCCAAGCCTGCAGCCGCGCCCGCACGTCCCGCAGCCGCTCCATGGCAGCCCTGCCGCGCTCCACGCCCCGCGAATCTCCCGCCGCGAGCTCGGCGCCAGCCGCCAGCCAATAGGGGCACTCGGCGACGTCGGAGGCGGGGCGGCGTGGCGGCCACGGGGCTGAGGCAGCCAATCCGGGGGCCCTGGCGGGGAGGCCAATGGGGGGCGGCTACGTCATCGCGGCGCGCGGCGGCGCTGGGCGGGGCGCCCCGGACGGCGGGGCGGGGCCGGCGGTGGTGGCCGCTGCTTCGGGGCCGGTGAGCGAGGCCGGGGGCTGATTGGGCGGCGTGTGCCCCCGGCCCTGCCTGGACGCTGGAGGCGGACGCGGCGCTCGGGGCGGCGCTGACCGGGAGGCGGGGCGGGAGCCCGGGCGGGGCGGCTGCGGGCTGGGGAAGCACCTGGAGCTCCGCGCCGGCCTGAGCGGCGTCGGCCGGGGACGATACACAGGCTTAGATGGGCAGACCCCGCCCGGGAGGCCGAGGGCGGTGGGCTCAGCGCCTCCTGCGGCTCGAGGCCGGGAGGAGCCGGGCGGGGGCGGCCGCACAAGGGCTCCTCCCACGGTGACCACTGGCTGCTTTCATTTCCTCTCGTGACAGGTGCTCGGTTGGTCTGTCCTGTTACAGCGAGGTATGAATCGTCCTCGCGAGATTTGTCCAGGCAGAGCGAGGCCGAGGGTTTGGCGTTCGGGGCTCCTCAGGAACCAGTGCCCTAAGGGCTTGTGTTGTGTGTGAGGTCCGCGAAAGCAGGGGCTCTGGGGCCAGACTGCCCCCTACCCCAGCTCATCACCCAGGCTGTGACCTTGGTCGAGCAAGGCCTAGGTCTTGGTTTTCTAATCTGTTTTCAGGGGGATGACCGGGAAGCAGTTTTGAGGATGAGGTGCCTGGCGCACAGTAAGTTGGCTAAGTGTTGCTGCTGCTGCGGCTGCTGAAATCAGTAGCAGAGGTGACACCTGGGGTACCCTGTGGCCTCAGGCATCTCCTGTGTGCCCTTTGTCAGCTTGGATGTCCCTTCGGCAGTGGCCTCTACCCATCTGAACAATCCCTGGCCTGGGGCCTTCTGAATCCCAAGGGTTTGAGACTTGGTTTCTCAACATGGTTCTCCAGGGAAGAGGGAGATATTTAGACAGATGACAATGACCTCGGTGGGTGAGGGTTGCTTTCTGCAAACCTCCAGGGGTCTCCATGCCTGCCAATGCTCCTGGAGAGTAGTGGGACAGGGGGTTGTGCTGAGAGCTTGTGTCACTCAGGCTGTCTGGACTCTGTGTTCCCTAGTCCTGGTCATTTCTATCTGCCTGCACCTGTGCTTCCTGCCCCTCTGCTGTGCTGTGAATCCAAGGGTGTCCTGCACGAGGCCTCTACGAAGGAGAGGGGAGGGAACTGTGATGTAGCTTCCAGTCCCCTGGGAATGTGCCACCACCTCTAGTGCTTGTGTGTGGGGGGAGGGGCCTAAGTTTTATTCTCCTTTGAGGAAGGGAGGACTTCTGATAGATAGGTTTGTGATTTGAGGGGCAGGGAGTACAGATGGGAGCCCCTGCAGAGCAACAGCCATAAAAAGCATACCCAGGCCAGCTGGTCACTTCTGGTGGCATGCTATTTACATATTGCTTGATGGCTTTGTGTTCCTAAAGAAGCCCCCACACTGCTAGAGAGTGGGGACTGGGAGGTGACCTTGCCCTCCTTTCCACTCTTCCCAGCCCATTGCTAGGCACCTAGCACTTGCTCTTAGGTGCTGAGATGCTCCACGGAGCACCAGCTCTGTGCCAAGACCCATGCTGGGCTTTCCCACTACCAGTGCATGGATGGGGCTGTGGCCTGGTCATGTTCTGTGGTGTCCTCCCTGCTGAAGAGCCCTTCCCCACAGGTGGCTTCCTGCCGGGCCCAGCACCATGCACACGCTTGTGTTCCTGAGCACGCGGCAGGTGCTCCAGTGCCAGCCAGCTGCCTGCCAGGCTCTGCCCCTGCTGCCTCGCGAGCTCTTCCCTCTGCTGTTCAAGGTGGCCTTCATGGACAAGAAGACCGTCGTGCTGCGCGAGCTGGTGCACACGTGGCCCTTCCCACTGCTCAGCTTCCAGCAGCTGCTTCAGGAGTGTGCCCACTGCAGCCGAGCCCTGCTGCAGGAGCGGCCCAGCACAGAGAGCATGCAGGCCGTGATCCTGGGGCTGACAGCCCGGCTCCACACCCCAGAGACCGAGGCTGGCACACAGCCCCTCTGCAGGTATGGGCTTGCCTGAGGGGCCCTCAGGCCTGGGGGGGTGCAAAGAGGGTCCCCTGAGAGGTTCCAGGCTGGTACAAGAGGTCAGTGCAGGAACAGGCATGTTGCTCTTGTCCCAAGGTATCTGGGAGTGGGTGTGGGCTCTGCCCCCTTGTCTCCTGCTTCAGCCCACCCATGCTCCCAGGAAGCATGCCCTGCGGGTGCTGGACATGACAGGCCTCCTGGATGATGGTGTGGAGCAGGACCCCGGCACCATGAGCATGTGGGACTGCACAGCAGCTGTGGCCCGCACGTGCATCGCACAGCAGCAGGGCGGGACTGTGGAGCCCGGGCTGGACCCCATTCCTGTGGAGGTGCGTGTGGATCTGCGGGTAAACCGGGCCTCTTATGCATTCTTGCGGGAGGCGCTCCGCAGCAGCGTTGGCAGCCCGCTGCGGCTCTGTTGCCGAGACCTGCGGGCTGAGGACCTGCCCATGCGCAACACCGTGGCCCTGCTGCAGCTTCTGGATGCGGGCTGTCTGCGGCGAGTGGACCTGCGCTTCAACAACTTGGGCCTTCGCGGCCTGTCCGTCATTATCCCACATGTGGCCCGCTTCCAGCATCTGGCCAGCCTGCGGCTGCACTACGTCCATGGGGACTCACGGCAGCCCTCCGTGGATGGTGAGGACAACTTCCGATACTTCCTAGCTCAGATGGGCCGCTTTACCTGTCTTCGGGAGCTCAGCATGGGCTCCTCTCTCCTCTCAGGGCGGCTGGACCAGCTGCTCAGGTGAGCAGGCCCCACTATTGCTGCACTCCTTCCCTCCCCTCCATGAGACTTTCCCCTGGCCTTGCCTGTTCGTGACCTCTTGTGTCCTTTGCAGCACCCTGCAGAGTCCCCTGGAGAGCCTGGAGTTGGCCTTCTGCGCCCTGCTGCCTGAGGACCTGCGCTTCCTGGCACGGAGTCCCCATGCTGTCCACCTCAAGAAGTTGGACCTAAGTGGCAATGACCTGTCTGGCAGCCAGCTGGAGCCCTTCCAGGGTCTGCTGCAGGCAGCAGCAGCCACACTGCTGCACCTTGAGCTGACCGAGTGCCAGCTTGCCGATACCCAGCTACTGGCCACACTCCCTGTGCTGACCCGCTGTGCCAGCCTCCGCTACCTCGGTCTCTATGGCAACCCATTGTCCATGGCAGGCCTTAAGGAGCTCCTGCGGGACTCGGCGGCACAGGCTGAGCTGCGCACAGTGGTGCACCCCTTTCCTGTGGACTGCTATGAGGGCCTGCCCTGGCCGCCGCCTGCCTCTGTCCTGCTGGAGGCCTCCATCAATGAGGAAAAGTTTGCCCGTGTGGAAGCTGAGTTGCACCAACTGCTGCTGGCCTCAGGGCGTGCCCATGTGCTCTGGACCACGGACATCTATGGGCGCTTAGCTGCAGACTACTTTAGCTTGTGATCTCTGAGCTCTGGGTGAGAGACAGGCTGTCCTGGGGTCCAGGGCTGCTGAAGGCTGCTCCCCCACTTGGCTAGGCGGAGCCTTTGCTGGGACCCTGCTAGAGGCCTGACACAAAGGCACTGGTCTCTCATTTTCCTGCTTTTGGGCGCACCTTGAGCTTCCCCGTGCTTTCTGCAGTGCTCTGGGCAGTCTGCCTTGCTCCTGCTCTCCTGACTGGCTGACCATCTGTGGGCCTGAGGGCTGCGTTTCAGGCCCGCTTGGTTTAGCTGCGCTTGGCTGCCCTCCAGCATCCTGGTCCTCTCTGTGGAATTTCCTGGGGTCTCAGCTGTGAGCTGAGAGAGAGTGTGCTCTTCGGGTCCTTCCCAAGAGCAGACTGCCCTGAGGTTTAAGTTGGGGCAGGGGCCTGCTTCAGGGAGGGTTGGGTCTCCATGCACTCCGGGGCTTCTCACGGTTCTCCCTGCCCTGGCACCCAGGAGGCCGCCTGGTGGCTGGGCTTTGGGGCCAGAGAGTGTCCTTAAGGTACAAATGTGGAGTGCGTTTGGAACTTAAATTTGTGGCTGTTTTTTCTGTCCTAATTGGTCAGAGTGACTTGTCCCTGGCTCTGCTGGCACCCCAGCATGGCTGCTGGGTAAGAGCTGTCTTCTAGTGTGCCGCCCCCTCCCCTTCCCGGGCATCCCCAGCAGCTCGCAGCGTGTGGGCCTGGCGGCGCGGCCAGGCGCCCCTCCCCCGTGGGCAGGGGCAGGAGGCCGGCGCCGGGCGGCCGGGCCCTGCCGAGCTGGAGGTTGGGTCGCTCTGGGCGGGGTCTTTCCTGGAGGGCCTCAGTGCGGGCGTCGGGAGCCTCCCTGGCCACCCTCGGTCCGCACCCCGGGAGCGCAGAGCCGGGGTCCCCCGCCCCCGGGCCCACATAAGGCTCGCCGCACACTGCGCAGCTTCCACCCTTTACTGACGGCGCCGGCGCATGCGCGAGCGAGCCGCGTCATTAGCGCGCGCCCCTCAGCAGCGCGTCCCGCGGGCGGCCGGGCGGTCTGCGAGGAGCAGCTTGGAGCGGTCGATGACGAACATCTCGTGGCCGCGCTCGCCGCGGAGCTCCTCGAGCTGCGCGAAGGTGCAGGGCCCGTCCGAGTAGTCGTTGACGAACAGCGCGCCCTCGCCCGGCGGCCCCGGCGCCCGTGGCCCGCGCCGCCCGCGGAAGATGAGGGCGGCCAGCAGCAGCGCCGTGAGCGCCAGCAGCGCGATGGCCGCCGCCACCGCCGCCTGCGTGGCCAGGCCCAGCGCGCGGAAGGCCAGGCTGCCCGCCTCGTGCAGGGGCTCGCGGCCGGCGGCCGGCGGCGGGGGCGGCGGCGGCCGGGACAGGTTGACCAGCAGCTGGAAGGGCACGCGGGCGGCGCCGCCGGCGTTGGAGGCCTCGCACTCGTACTTGCCGGCGTGGGCCAGGGTGATATTGGCGAGGAAGAGCATGCCGCTGCCCGTGTCGGGGGCCGCGGGCGCGCCCGGGCCCGGCGCGCCGCCCTCCGGCTGGGCCTGCGCGCGCGGCTGCCCCTCGCGAGGCTGGGCCAGCTTTCTCCAGGTCACCAGGGGCTGCGGGTAGCCGGAAGCCTGGCAGGCCACCCGCAGGTCCTCCCCCAGGTTGGCCGTCACCTCCAGCGGCTCCACGTGCACAGAAGGCGGGATGCAGATGAGGCTACTGCCAGAGACGTCCAGAAGACTCTGAAGAGCCAGGCGCGGGGGCTCCGCACACGTGATCTTCTTGTCCCTGGAGCTGAGCAGCCGCTGGCCGTCCTCCTTGATCCAGGCTCCCAGCCAGTGCAGGGCACAGTCACAGCGCCATGGGTTCCCTGCGGGCAGAGCGGCAGTGGGCAGGTAGCTCAGGGGTGGCCCAGAACGCAGCCTGTGCAGTTGGGCTTCTTGCGGGCAGCGCAGGAGCCCTTTGCCCACCTCCCACAGAGTTGAGGGCCCCTGCCACCCCTTCTCTGACTCCAAGCTCCTTGGAGTGTGGGCAGGCTCTTCCCTGGCTCCTTTAGTTCTGTGATGCACAACCAGTTCACTTCACCAATCTCTAAGAAAGTCCCTGCTTCTCAGGTCTCTCCCTGCAACAAGTTCCACTATTTTGGGGGAAACTCTGTCCCCCCATAGACATCCACTGCCACTAAAATTTTGCAAATCTTGTCAGCCTTGTCTTCAGTTATTATCTCTTGGAAAGGCTCCCAGTCCTGAGCTCATCTTTCCAGTTTTTGCCTGCCTGCCATCAAATGGCCCCAAAGTGTGCAAGCCCCTCAACTCTGTCCAGTCTGTCCAGAGACCTCTACCTTTTCTGTCTCGCTTAGGCAAGGTCCCTGAGTTGTGTCCCTACCAACATCCCAATTCCTAGCAGCCTTGTTATTGCTGCAGGTAGTGGTGTGGCCCTCCAGAGTGCTGCCTGATGGTCTGCAGCTCAGAAGCACTGCCATGGGAGCCCCCTCCACACCTGTGCCTGCTCCCTACTGACACCACTGTGGCCAAAGAAGACAACTTTGCATGAGACCCCCTTGCCCCAGAAAGAGGTACCTGTGAGGCGCAGGACCTGCAGGCTGGCCAGGGGCTGCAGGGCCTCACGGCTGATGGTGCCCAGCTGGTTCCTGCTGAGGTCTAGCAGTGCCAGCGAGGAGAGCCCGGCCAAGGCCTGGTCCTCCAGCAGCTCAATGCTGTTTTCTTGCAGGTGCAGCTCCTGCAGTCGCTGAAGCAGGGACAGCAGACCATCAGGGAAGGGGGTCCTGGGGGACAGGTCCTCTTCTTACCAGGCTATACTTAAGTTGACTTTTCTCCCCTTCACTGCTCCAACCCAGCAGGGCAGGTAGCAGTACAGGAGGACCCCTTCTTGCCCCATCCCCACCCCCCTCACCGGCAGGTGCAGGAAGGTGAAATCCAGCAACTGCACCAGCTGGTTACCAGCCAGGTAGAGTACACGCAGCTGGGCCAGGCCAGTGAAAGCACCGATGCGCAAACCATGTAGCCGGTTGCCTGTGAGTGCCAGCTCCAGCAGGCGTGGCTGCGCGCGGAAGGTGCCTGGCTCCAGGGCACGCAGGCTGTTGTTGTGCAGGTAGAGATGGCGCAGGGCAGTGAGGGGCGCCAGGATGCCTGGCTCCAGGTTCGCGATGCTGTTATCCTGCAGGAACAGCGTCTGCGGCCGGAGGAAGAGAGGGAGGGTGGGTATTTACCCTGCTGAGGGAGTCTGCTTCTTCCCTAGGGTGCCCCATCTAGCCACTTGGGGCGCTCACACACCCCGTTTCTCCCTGTCGCAGGTACCCCTAGCCCGCAGCTGGTGGTCCCACGTGGTGCCCACCTGCGTCCCGGGTGGGAGTCCAGGTGGGATGACGCGCAGCCGCAGAGCGCCACACTCCACTGTGGTGCTGTAGCAGCGGCAGGTGGTGGGGCATCCGGCAGCGTGGAGTGGGAGACTGGGCACCAACAGTAGTGACAGCAGCAGTAGTGTGGGCGCCCCTGGGGCCATCTCCCGCGGGACTGGCCGTGGACCAGAAGCTGCAGTCTCCTCACCAGCCTCCCTACAGTGTGGCCCGCGATGGGATGCACCTCTGGAAACAAAGGTTGGCAGGCCTGCCCTTACATTTGAGAGCCAGCAAAGAGCATGGATGAAGGCCCACACCCTGTGTCTAATTTTTGAAAAGCTGTACATCAGTTCAAGAAACTGATAAATAAAACATTCATTGCTCTCCTTTACAAAAACAGTGATAAAGATCTGGGGCATCAGATTCCAACTTAGAAATTCTGACGTCCTCAGAGTCTTGCTACACTGGCCGCTGGGGAGAGCCAACTCCACCCAGCCCCCTTCTATTCACATCTCCGTGTTCCTGGCACTGTGAGTGGCTTCCTGATCATGCATGCGGATGTTGAGGTCACGTTGCCCTCCACGCCCTAGCAACTGATCACTCCTTGGATCTAGGGTGCAAGAGGTTGGTGTGAGGTATAGGCTTGGGGACACATGGGCAGTGAAATCCAGGGCCCAGTTACCCAAATGGGCTGGAAGGGAAAGAGCAGGCTCTGGCAGACACATCTCCTTGTCCACATGGTCTCCACATGGACCCAGTGGGGACGGGCATGAGACCTCATCAGGCACAGAGCCCAGAGCAGAGGTCCTTTTTGTGCCCCCAGGGCAAGGCCTCAGGCCCCAAGCTGCCCGTGTCCCTGTCCTTGCTTGACCTTGACCCAGTGTTAATGCTAGTTGTTTTATCCCTAGAAGTCATGCTCTGTCCCCAACCTTGGGATTCACCTGTTGTGACTTGGGCAGAACTAGTCTGAGTGGAGCCACCAGCCACAGGAAAATCAAATCCCAGCTTTGTCCAGCCCCTGTTCTGCCTCCTGGGGGTGGGAGTAGGTGGGACAGCTTAGCTAGAATTGGGGATTTTCTCAGGGAACTTGTTAGAGAATTGGAGGATGAGACAGACACTAAGAGAGTCAGTTTAGAAGCTATGGGCCTGTGTTCTCCATGCTGGCTCGCAGAAAAGTGTTTCTGTCTTTGGGGGTAGGTGGGGCCCTGGGACAGCTGTGGTGTCAAAGGGGCCTAGGCCACCGAGTTTTTAGTGTAGTTCCCCAAGTGGGCTCTAGGAGCAGTGACCTCCTGGACTGTGAAGGAGTGAGTAGTGTTTTGGAGGTTTACACACATGCAACTCTGATCCTAGAAAGACGGGAAGGCCTGGGTTTAGTACCAGGTACAGTACACAGTTCCGGGTACAGTTTTAAAGGTGGGGACCTTGGCTGAGAAACTAGCCAGTCCAGAGCCAGGGATGGTGAGGCTGAGGGTGTGCTGTCACCCAGCTCCTGGCCATACCTCAAGTGGTCCCTGCTCTGAACACCTGCCTGTTCACCAGTTCTCCCCTTTGGCGAGAGTGAGTCATGTGGAAAGGTACCAAGGGGCCTTGGTATTCGTTTAAATCTTGCTCTAAATTGTAACTCACATGATTACTTAAAGTCACTAGAGGTGAGGTAGGCACAGCAAGTTTTAATGGAACAGCTTTGCCCAGGCAGAGGCGGTTCCCAGGTGTCTTAGGATGTGTGTGAACCCCAAGAAGCTGGAGGCATTCTCTGGGCCCCTGGGATCCATTTCTTTGAGCAAAAGGGCTGGCCCAGGGCTCCTCCACCCAGTCTCCAGCGGCAAGGCCTTTCAAGTGGAGGTTCTTGGCCTCCTCCTCAGGACGTGGGGTACTGCTGTTCACATGGAGACCCCCTAGATGTTGATTCGTGTAGAAGGGCCGGCCTGGGCAGGGATGAGGGCCCAGGTGGGAAGAGCAGGGGAGGCCAGCCCAGAAATCCTTTTACCCAGCGGACAACCCCCTAATCCGGCTGGCAGGGGGCGGGGCGGCGCACACAGGATTCGGTGATGGCTGTCACTGTCTCCAGGGCGCCCATCTGTGCAAGGGATGGAGGGGAGAGGGAGGAAGCCCTGAGAGCCCCTCGAGTGCAGTGGGAGGCCCTAGTGGGGTGCCTCGACCCCCCACGGCGTCCCCTGCACCCCCTCCAGCGCGGATTTGTCCCCGGCCGGTTCAGGGCAGGGCGTGGTCCCCGCCAGGCCGCACGCCCTTCTCGGTGCGCGCCGGTGGCAGAGCCGGGACGGCGCCATCCCGCCCCCACGCCCGCTGACCTTGGGTCGGGCGCCCCCTCACCTGACGCTCCCGCGGCGCGGCTCCCCCGCGGAGCCCGGCGCCCTGGCCACCGAGCAGCGCCGGGCAAGGGAGGGGGGCGGGCGCCGATCGCGCAAGCGCACTGGGGCCTCCGCGCCTCCCGCCCGGACGCCCAGGCTTGCCGTCGCGAGCGCGGGCCGAACCGGAGGACGCCCCAAGCCCAGGGTGTGGGGAGGGAGAGGAAGGGCCCGCGACCCCGACCCTCCCGGCCGTCGGGGCCCGGGCCGCGGCAGCACCACGGACAGCGCCGGGCGGGGCGGGGCCACGGCGCACCTCCGCCGCGCACGCGCACTCGGCCGGCGCGCTCTCCGGGTGGCGCGTGCGCAGCGACGCGGGCCGGGGACGCCGGGAGGGCGGAGGGAGCTCAGGGCGGCGGGGCGGCGGCCAGCAGCGGGGCCAAGTCCATGGTGAGGGCGAGGCGGCGGCCCTGCCAGCGCACGTGCGAGGGCAGCGCGGGCGCGCCGGGCGCGTACTCGAAGCAGGCGCTGAGCTCGAAGGCCAGGGCCGAGCGCACCAGGCCCACGCCGCCCGCGCGCTCCGGCGCCGGGTGGTAGAGGCGCCCGTTGGCGGCCAGGGGCAGCAGGCGCGCGGGCTCGAAGGGCACCGTCAGGGCCTCGCCGCCGCCGCAGTAGGAGAGGCGCGGGGGCGCGGGGCCCGCGGCCAGCAGGTGCGTGTAGACCACGGGCCGGTCCTCGCAGCGCAGGAAGTTGCGCTCCCTGCCGCAGAGCGAGAGGAAGGGGAAGGAGGCTTCGTAGCGCCCGCTGCGGTTGGGTCTCAGGCGGGAGAAGAAGGTGACCAGGAACTGCGGGTCTGGGGGGGCGAAGGGCGCGGCTGCTCACCATGCTCCCCGAGGCGGGCGGCTCGCCCTGGGCCGCGCCAAGAGCTGGCCCCGGCCTCAGCCTAGACATCCAGGCTCTTGAGCGCAGGACGCCCAGCCCCCTGCTGTGGGCAGCCCGCGGGCAGGGCGGGGAGCGGAGCTCGCCAGGGCCCTTTCCGAAGGGAGAAGGAAGGTGGGGAGGAGGGCGCAGCAGTACCTTTGAAGCAGGTGGTAAAGTTCTTCATCTTGGAGTCATCCAGGAAAAGCTGCAGACAGAGGGGCAGGCCGAGGCCCATGAGTCCCAGCTTGAAGCCCGATGGAGCCGGCCCCGTCGCTCTGTGCACACCACGTGCAGGGAGGCGCGTGGGTAAACCTGGTGGCCTGCCGACTTTCCCGCATCTGCTCCGCACGCGGGGCCGTGCGTCCTCGCGCACCGGTTCTCGGCTGGCATGCCTTCCCCGCACCTCTTCCCTCCTTTCAAATTTCTAGTCAGATACGCCACCACTTCCGCGGCGGCGACCTGACTTGCCTCCTCCCGGATATGCCGGATGCCCCGGCCAGGTTTTCCAAAGCAGGCGGGGCGGGACTGGGGATGCAGTGCTCTGGCGCCTGAGCTCAGTAGAGTCGGATTCACTTACCTTAGAGACCCCGCCCACCCCTCCAGCCCGCCCCCTCTGGGACCTTCCTCCAGCCCCGCCCCCTCGGGGGGCACTCTCTCCAGCCCCGTTCCTCGGGCACTCCTCCAAGCCCCGCCCCCTTGAGGGACCTTCCTCCGGCCCCGCCCCTCGGGCCCTCCCCAGCCCCGCCCCCTTGGGGGGGGCCTTCCTCCGGCCCCGCCCCCTTGGGGGACCTTCCTCCGGCCCCGCCCCCTCGGGGGCCACACTCTCCGGCCCCGTTCCTCGGGCCCTCCTCCAGCCCCGCCCCCTTGGGGGACCTCCCTCCGGCCCCGCCCCTTCGGGGGGCACTCTCTCCCGCCCCGCCCCTCGGGCCCTCCTCCAGCCCCGCCCTCTGGGGGGGACCTTCCTCTGGCCCCGCCCCCTCGAGGACCCTCCCCCGGCCCCGCCCGCCCCGCGCACTCTCTTCGGCCCTTCCCTGGCCGGCACAGGCCCCGCCCCCAGCCCACCTGGCCCTGATGATCCACGTAGTAAAAGTACTCGCGCGTCCGGGGCTCGGGGCTCTGGCCCTGCGTGTAGGGGACGCCCCCGCTCCCGCCGCAGGCCCGGGCCCCCGGAGACCGAGCCCAGGCCCGGAGCGCCCCGCACGCCAGCCACATCCTCCTCCAGGCCGGAAGCCGTCAGAGGGTCACGCGGGGGCCGCGCGGCGCGAACACCCGTCCTCCGGCGGCCGCGGCCTCGCGATTTGAGTTCCGGCGGCCCCGACGCTCTTTCTTGCCCGGCCGCCTGAAGGCGGGGTGCTGGGCTCGGGGCGCCGGCGGCCGCTCGCCTCCCCCGTCCTGAGCGCGGCTCGGCGGACAGTGTGCGTGTCCTCCCAGGAACCGCGTAAAGACGTGAACACACACGCTGCCTAGAAGCCGCTGCCGAGTCGGGGGCAGGTCGGAGTCCCCCGCAGTCGGGGTCCACTCCGATACCCCGGTGGGCGTCTCGCCCCCATTCCCAGGAAGCAGCCGCGCCCCGCCCCCTCCCCCGCCTGGCCCGTCCGCCCAGGTGCCCGTACCAGCAACCAGCTGGCCGCCGTGGGGCGCTGCCCAGCTTCCCACCCAGACACCCGCAGCGACCAGAGGGGCGGGAGGCGACAGGCAGCGACCATGGCTCGCAAGTGTCCATATGGATTTTATTCACACCAAGTGTTGTCACCTCTCGAGTCCGTGCGTCAGGATGAGAGTCTGTGGCCGGGTCGCCCCTGCCCAGGCCCCGAAACCACCCGACTGAAGATGCTCCCCCAGGGGACACCTGGGCCTCGGCAGGGCTGGGCTTGGTTTTAATAATAAATAAAAACAACTCTAAAAAATATATATATATAAAAACTGGGGAGAAATTAAGTCTCACAACAACTGGAACCCAAAATTCCAAAATGGAAAATGTACAAACTGAGAGTCTAGGTACCTCCCGCCAGCTCTGGCCTCGAGGAAGGGCAGTCCTGGGCACCCCTCTGGTCCCCCAGCTCGGGGTCCTTCCCTCTCATCTGCTGCAGGTCCCAGATGGGGATGGGGCAGGTCTGGATTTTGGTCAGAAGCCAAGAAAGTGGAGGAAAAAATGAAGGAATGATATCAACTTGCTCTGCACAGAGGACGGGCGAGGAGAGCTCAGAGATAAATAGCATTTGGGTTAAAACTATGTCATTAGCAAATTTAGTTCTTATATCTTTTGCTCTATTTATATCTCTATACACAGGTGGGTTGGGGTGCAGGATAGATTCTGAATTTATAGCTACATGAAGAAAAATATTCTTGCCCCTCCCCCACCCTGCCCCAAGAATGCCTGCCCAACCCTGCCCCCACCCCAGAGGACTTTGGTTTGGGGGCCCCTCCCCACCCAGAGAGCGCCTGCGGGCCCTGGGCCAGCTGGGCCCGGCTCCAGTGATAGGCAGCCCAGTGCCCTAGAGCCCCCAACTCCTGTGCAGTCACCGCGGAGGCCACAGGCAGCAGGAGCGGGGCAGGGCTGGGGAACGTGAAGACTGCAGGCCAGGTGGCTGAGGAGAACAAACAGGGCAGAGGAGGAGAGAGAGGCAGCCGGGGCAGGGCCCAGGACAGGACCACGCTGAGCGCAGGAGCTCCAGCAAGGCAGCTCACCCCGGGAAGGGCGGCGTGTGCTCTTGGGCCGGCCCAGGAGGGGCAGTGTCACTTGGCTCCAGGAAACAGAAGGCACTTTCTCGGGGCTGGCCCATGGCCGGCAGTGGGCGGTGCAGTGCCCATGGAACTGGCCACGAGGCAGGGGGCCAGAGGCGCCCTTCCTGCAGCCCCTCTGCCCTTGCTGCACCCTCAGGCCAAGGGCCTGCGTGGGGAAATGGGGGGGTTCCAGGGCTGGGGCGGGCATGGGCGGAGCCTGGCATGCTACCTCCGCGGCTGGGGCCTTCCCTCCCCCCTCCCGGCGTGTCCCCTGCCCAGGCGCACCCGAGCTTCGGCTCTGTCCCCACCCTCGGTCCTTCGGTGCCCACGTGCTATAAAACGCCCTCCATGAAGCTGGTGTCCAGGTGCTGGATGAGCACGCGCAGGAAGGACATCTCCTTGCGAGTGTTCTCGAAGATGACACGCGGGTCGTCTGATCGGCAGCGCAGGCAGTTGGGCGCCATCACCATGGCCAGGTTGCTGACGTCCATCTTAGTGATGGCCACGTTGGCGGGCTGCACGAACACCTGCGGAGGAGCGGCGGGTGGGCCCAGGCTGGGCGGGGGGCGGTTTGGGGGTGGGGCCCGGCAGAGGAGGGGAGTGGGGCATGTCCACACCCGGATGGGCCTGGCGGGGGCGGGGAGGGGGCGCACCTGGAGGAAGCGGATGAGGTAGCAGAGCACCAGGCGGTTGATGCGAGGCAGCGCGTGCACCACGGCCACGGCGGCCTCGGGGCTCTCGTAGTGCGCGATGCACTGCTCGTAGAACTCATGTGGGATCAGGGGCTCCTCCAGCTCCCGGTACCACAGCTTCAGCAGCGACGCTGCAGGCACAATGCTGGGGCTCAGCCACCTGCTACGCAGGCATGCCGGGCAGTGCCCAGTACGGTGGGGGACCCACTTGACCAGCAACCAGGGAGTGAGAGGGGATTGTGACCGGGAGGGAACCCGACTGGAGAGGGTCCACCTGGCCAAGATGGGCTGCACCAGCCCAGATCCTAGTAACCTCGTGGTCCTGAGAGCCCGGACTCATCCTGGAGACCTGGGCATTGTGGGGGAGTGACATGCAAAATGTGACTTCTTGAAAGGAGGGCTGTGCAGCTGCTGTGAGCAGGCAAGGCTGCAAGGATGTCTGTGCTGGAAATAGACGGAGCCGTGGCATCACTGGGGGCAGGGAGAGCAAACTGTCTGAGCTGCCTGGACCAGGCCTGCTCCTGCTGCCAAGGGGGCGGGGGGCTTACCTGGGACGTGGGGGTCCTCCAGGCCTGTAGGCACCTTCCACTGGTCCACTTGTAGCTTCAGGGCATTCACCTCATCAATGTCCCCAGGGACCCTGCCAGGGCACAGGGAGGGTCTCAGAGAGAAGCTTGGCTTGCCCAAGGTCAGGGTCAGGACCACTTGACCTCTCTTCACCCAGTTGACCTCTTTCCCACCAGAGAGGGAGGTGTGGCTTGGGGCCCTTGCCCCATGCACCCAAACCACCGTTCCTTGTCCCTCTGCTGGCCACCCCCATGCAGATGTTTTCCTCCATAGGGCCACTGAGGCCCAAACCCACAGGCCTGTTTTCCCAGCTGTCCTTATGGGGCCTGGGAGTGGGTCATGACAGCAAGTGACTGGCCATGTGCCACTCCCGTTGGGCAGGGGCCATCACCCTCATTCCCAGGTGAGGACCATTTGCTGGGGCATGCTGTCCCTCTCTAGACTCACATCTCAGGCCCTGCCCCTGGCTGGGGTCCAAGCGCCCTCTGGGCGCCTAGTGGCCATTTCTGCAGGGGCATTGCCCCTGGCTGGCCCTCCTGGCTGGCTCAGGCATGCTGTGGTTCAGGGGACGAGCCTGCTGACCGACCTCCTAAGCACAGGCCCTGCCCTGCCTCTCCTGGCTGAATGGTGGCCTGCCCTTCCGCTTGCTCCAGGGTGCCCTCCCTGCCCACATGCTGGCCTCTCAGGGGGCTGCTCTGAGGCAGGGGCACAGGGCTGCTGGCCCCGCTGCCCCGGGCTTGGGCAGGGAAGTAGGCCCAGTGGGCCTGGTGCCCAATAGCCCCTGCCTCCTGAGACACATGATGGAGACACCTGAGGCCCCCACAACCAGGGCCCAGGATGCAGGGCACCTGAAGATGCCTTCCGTCTGGTCACCGTTGAGCGCTAGCACCTCCTCAGACAGCCGTGTCTGTACCCAGGGCAGCTGCCGATCAGGGTACCGCTCCTTCTGCATGCTCATGACCTCCTGCAGTGCACTGCCAAACATCGATGGGCTGAACACGGCATTCTTGGCGTGCCGGATCTCCTCCACGTTGGGCTTCTTCAGCCCCTGCAAAGACAGCCCAGTTCTCTGTCCCTGCGTGCATGCCCAGCTGCCCTACTCCCAACTCTTCCTCCCCTTGCATCCCTCCTAGGGCTGCCCTGGCTTGGCCACCCCTCCTCTCCTCTTGTCCTCTCATCCCTGTGAACTTCAGGCTTCTGTCCAGCCAGAACTGAGGGCATCCCCAAGGTCCTGACCCGAGTCACCAGGGGGGTCTCCCGCTGGACCCCCTACAGCATCCTGAAGCTTCAAGAGGCCCCATTGGTCATGCAGGAGAAAGGTAGGAGTGACTCCTGGACAGGCCAGTCTGGGAGCTGCCTGGGGCCACAAGCAGGGCCAGGCTGGCGGATCGGGGCCATGTGAGACTACCCTGTGGTGGTGGTTGTAGGCAGTGGATTCTGAAGTCTGTGGCTGGACTGGAGCAATGCATCAGGAGCGGGGACAAAGTGGGGAGGGGTGGCCAGGCTCTGGAACAGTGAGGGCACAGCTGCCTTCATCAGAGGTGGGGAAGGGTCAGGTGTAGGAGGGTCTAAGGGGCTTCCTGGGTGAGGATAGGGGCTGAGAGGGTGGAGGGCACCTGGCCGAGGGTGGCCGAGGCCCACACCTCCTGACGAGGCCACGGAAAAGGTCCAGCTGTGTGGTGTGACTGAGGCTCCCATCCTGTGGAGTAGCCACAGAATGCAGGCTTGGAACAAGGAGGACTGACCAGGTGGAGGGAAGGGCTGTGGCTGCCGAGCTCCTCCAGGTGGTAAGGGGTCCCAGTGGCTGGCCAGGGGTCAGGGAAGCACCTAGTGGAGAGCACTGCTGGGACTACCTGCCCTGCCTGCCCACCCTGGAATGGGTTCGTCCAGCCCTGGCTGATAGCACTGGGAGGAGCCCTGTGATGGTTCTGGGCTCTCGGACCTCCACAACCAGATGGACAGCCCAGTGTGAGCAAGGGGGGCACAGGGTGGTCTTCTGAGCCTGCCTTGCAGTACAAGGCTGAGCCTCCGCTGGGTCCAGAGGCAGGCTGCCAGGAGGCGAGGGTCTCCCGGCCCGCCCATGGACTATGCCTGCCCTCTACACCTCACCACGCCGGCCCGACAGTGGCAGGCCTGAGGCAGCTGGTGTCACTGTCGCAGCACACCCCACCCTCACTCAGGCTGGTGATCTGATGCCCTGGTCCAGCCACACACTCCTTTGCCTGCACTGGCTCTGGAACTGAGGGTGCAGACCCTGCCCAAGGCCTTCCATGGTCACCTGCCTAGGTGGGCTCCTTGCAGCACCTCTGCACCATGAGCTGTCACTCCCTCACCCCCGAATGTGCAGGCTGGGTTTGAGGAAAGAAGGGCCCTCAGGACATGAAGGCTGGCTGCCCAAGGGTCCTCGCCTCCCTTTGGACCCTGTCTAGGAGTCACTGGCACAGCCTGCCGACCCCTCCCCGGCTGTCCTGGAGAAGCTCGTACCTTCTTGGCCCCAGTCAGGGCCGCCTTCTGCAGCTTGTGGTAACAGTACTTGGCATATGTGCTTATCGCCACCCCTGGAAAAAGAACAGGCGCCAGTTGGCTTGGGGTGGGCAGGGGCTGCAGGCCAGCCAGTGACTAAGAGAGGAAGCAGCAAGAGGGGTGAGGAGAGGCAGCTACTGTGAGCCCTGGGGGTCTGGGCTGGCCTGGCCAGGCTCCTGCCCACCCCTTGTCCAGGGCGGTAGGTCCTCATTCTCCTGGGCTAGGTCCTTTAGAGCAGAAGCCAATGTGTAGAGGCAAGGGGCACTTCCCTCACCTTCAGAGGAGCCAGTCTGGGGAAGGAACTCCTCCGCCAGCCCACGTACTTCTCCCCTTGACCAGGAAGGGTAGGCTGGGGATGAGGCCTGTTTCCACTGAGGAGTCACAGGGAGGACAGGGCAGGGCCTGGGCCCCAGGGCCTCCAAACCCCATGCTCCCTCCCCTGCTGGCCCTCTCAGGGGGGGTGTCGACGTGCAGCAGGCTTGGAGGAGCTTGGTGCCCACTGCCTTGGGCCAGCACTGCACGAGGGCGCCTGGGGCTGGCTGGACAGCGGGCCCAGCTCTCCTGCAGCCCTGCCTCTAGGAGGAATTCTGGGTAGCCCTGGGAGTGGGCCTCAGCCCATGGTGCCCCACACCTGCTTGGCTGAGGGCTACCTGGGCGGGAGTCAGAGAGAGGGAGGCCCGAGGCTTGGCCTGTGGTGGAGGGGAATCCCCGTGTCCTGAGCCTGGGTGTTGCTGGGAGGGCAGTGCCACTGGAGGTGGCTGAAGGCAGCAAGCAGAGGGCTGGTCTCCTTTCTCGACAGAGGAGGCTTCCTAAAACTCCGCCCCTGGCAGCAGAAGTTCTAGCTGGTGGTCACGGGCGGATGGCTGGGCCAGCATTCCGAGGGCAACCTTGTGGGGGATCTCTGCCAGGGGGCTCTCCAAGCAGAGAGGGGAGAGAGAAGAGGGAGGGGACCCCACTCAGGGTGCGTCTGAAATGTGTGGAGCATCTCTTCTAGCCTAGGCAAGGGAAAGGAAGGAGATGCAGTGGTGAGGCAGAAAGCACACAGTTAGGCCGAGCCCAGAGGAGCCGTCTGGGCCAGGGTGCCTCAGACCAAGGGATGGACAGGCAGATGGGCTGAACATGTGCCTCCAGGCTCCAGACTGGCCCCTTCTGGGCCCATGTGCCTGCTGTCTGCCAGAGGGAGGCCTCTAGACTCAAGTCTGAAATCCAAATAGAGTCTTCTTTCAAAGGAAGCAGTTTCTGTGGACTTCTGATACTGGGATCTTTGGACCCCAGTGTGAAAAACACAAACATGTCAGTCCATGAAAATCTTTTCATTTCTAATTATCACAAAATAGTTTTGTCATTATAAGTGGTAAGGGAGTTCTTTTTTAGAATAGCCAAAACGAAGACAAATATTTCTCACACATTTAAACCCTGGAGAATTGGTTTCAGGCCCCCGAGGACCCACAGATCCCCGGCAGAGAATCCCAGCTGCAGCCTCTGACTGGTCAGCTCAGGACACAGCACCTGGAACTTCTGGCCACAGGCCGACGTGGCCCTTCTGGGTAGGCTCTTGGTTTAAGGAGAATGGACGGTGTTTAAGCAAATAGGACCCAGGCCGTACCCTGACCGCTTGGAGCCCGGAGGGCATTTTGCAGCAAGGCAGAAGCCTGGGACTCCCTTTCTCCATCCTGAGGGTGTGCATACCCCTCCCTCGGTGAGTCCCTCCCATCCCTGGTCTTGGGGGCTGAGGGACACGCCCTGACCCCTGTCCCAGGGCCTCCTGGGGCCCCACCAGGCCTCTCAACAGGCTGTGATCTGAAGACCCTGGGGCTGCCTCCAGCTGGTGATCGTGGCCACAATGCAGCCTTTCTGGGCTTTTGTTTCCTCCTCTGCAGGATGGGGACAGGGACAACATGGTTGACAAGGGTGCCCGTAAAGGGCTGCCCTCAGAGTCTGGCACCCAGTGAGGGCATGACAGATGTGGCTGCTGGTGTCACAGTTTTTGTGGGCAGACGAGGAACTGAGGCCAACGTGTGCTGGGGTGCCTTTGCACCTGAACCTCCATGGGCACAACCTCCCGGGCTAGGACAGTGGGGTGTCTGCTGAGTGCTGGGTGACGGCAGTTCCCATGGCCAGCCCAGGGAAACACTCATGGTGTTGGTGGGTAGTCTGCTCTGAGCACTCTGCCCCATTCTGACCTCGCCAGGTCATGCCCGTACCCAGTGTTACAGGTGGGGAGACAGCAGCCCACAGAGGGAGCAACACACTAGCCCTCCTAGCGTCTGTGCCGCTGTGCTAGGGTCTAGGCCCACCTGGGGCCTGAGTCCTTGAGGCCTGGCCATAAGGCTCAAAAGCTGCTGGGTGTAGCCAGTACCTGCTGCCTCTTGGCACTGAACCTGCTGGGTTCCCAGGGGGCAGTGTCCAGCTCCCTCCTCTGCACCCAATACCACTTGGGCCACAGGAGCCTGCTGGCTGTGTCCCCAGCCCCACCTCGCTGCTGCAACATAACCCTAATGGATGGGCTCAGGCAGGAGCTCAGAGCTCCTTCCACTCCTGTCCCAGATGAGAGTGGCCCAAAGGGGCTGGGAATCCTGGATCGCAGCTGCCTCCCTTCTCCTGCCAAGGGCAGCATGCAGCCAGAGCACTTCCCAGAGTAAAGGGTGCCAAGGCTAAGTGGTCTCAGAGAAAGAGGAGTGGGCAAGCATGGGGGACTGGATGTGCCAAGGCTGGGGGAAGTCCCGGAGGTGGGATAGGGGTTGGTCCCAAAGCCCTGGTGCCGGGAGGGGAAGCTGACGTGCCAGCAATGGGCAGTGGGGACCACTGGATCTCCAAGCAGGGGGGCACAGCCTGGGGTTAACAGGGTTTCCCTGGAGCTTGTACGGGGTTGGGGGTCCTGAGCCAGGGCCCAGAGAAGGACAGGGCTGGGGGACTGGGGGGAGGTTGGGAAACCCCTAGGCTGTGCTGTGGGCCCACCAGGGAAGCACAGCCAAGCTCAGCTCCTGCCCCAGGGATGCCGGGGCTAGAGGTCAGGGCAGGGAGGTGCTTGACCATGGGCACTCCCTCACCAAACACTTACCTGGGGGCCTCCAGTTGGCCTTGGCCAACTGTCCTCATGCCCCCTCCACACTGAGAACCCAGCATGCAAGTTGGAAACTGTTCTGAGCTCCACAGAGAAAGGGAGGCAGGCGTGGCCTCTCCCAGGAGCCCCGCCAATGACCCCAGGCCTCCAGCTGGCTCAGGAGGAGGCCGCAGGCCTGATGGTTAGTGCCCCCCTACCCCAGCCCAGAAGCGGTTAGAGAGAAAAGGCCAAGCGGCCGAGGCCGGAGAGCAGAGCTGTGCAGACGCAGCGCACAGGGGCTGCGGGGAGAGGCCCTACCATCCGGCTCCTCAACATAAGGCTTGGGTTTCTTTCTCAACTTGGACTTCTTCTTAGTGTTCCTTTCCAGGAGCTCTTTCATGTGCTGTGTCACTGGGGAGCAAACAGAGCCATGAGGACACAGAACACAGAGCCAGGAACACATGCCCACATGGGTCCCCACGCAGCCACGAGGAGGCCCCTGGGCCTGCCGGGGGCTGCCGTTCAGCTGGGAAGGTGTCACCCCTGCTGGATTCCTCAAGGGGAGACAGGGCCACTGGGCCAGTGCCCAGATGGGGTGGGGGCGAGTGTCCTGTAAGCGGCCACTTCCTGCTCACACTTCTGGGGACAGGGAGGGGTGTGTGTACCCTGGGGGAGGTGCCGGGGGCCCTTCTGAGCACTGTTGCCCAGAAAGCCAGCTCTCCTCATGCTGGAGGTGGGCAGGAAGGTGCAGGGACAGTGCCCCTGGGCAGTGGGGACAGGATGCAGTCAGCTCATGACCCACCCCTGACAGAAAGGCTTCATTCCGGGGTTCCAGAATGGCTGCATTCCGGGGGCCCAGCTCCTGAGCTGGTGCTGGAGGTGGCGCTGGGCGAGAGCAGGGGCCGGGGCTCCCCCCTCAGGCTGGTCTGGGCATGCCTCTCACTCCACACAAAGTGTCAGCCTGGCTGATGCAGACCCCTTTGTTGCCCTCCATACTGCACTCTCTGGGAGGAAGTGGCCGTGCACAGCCCACCCCTAGGCGGGACTTACACTCCTCCGTGATGGTGGACCATCCACATGAATTATTTGTAATTCTTCTGCATGGGAGATGTCTATCAATCATTTATTTATATCAGTATGGACTTAGAGATATTCATTTTACACTCTGGGTTATACTCCAATACGACTTTATTTTCTTGCTCACATTGCCCCAGTTTTGGCTGCAGGGTGTTCTTTCAGTGGGCTCCTGCGTCCTGTGACAAACCCCACCATCTCCACTCGCCCTCTCTACCACTTCCTCACTTTCGGCACTGCACCTTTTACATTCCCTGCATCAGCTCTAGAATCAGCTGTTTCTCAAGGAGCTCTGGTTCCTTTTACTGGGAAATGGTGCTAGAAACCAAGATCTGGGTGTCAGGTGTGCTCTCTGCTCCTGAGGTGTCACTGCTTCCAGGCCCTCGCAGCTGACAAAGGAAGGGAAGATGCATGTGTTTGCAGCCCCTGTACACACCTCTATAAATATTTCCAAAATGATGCCTCCATCTCTAACCCACCACCACACAGATCCTTCTAGCCTCCCTATCCTTGCTTGTCTGTAACTGGTTTATCTTTTCATTCTCTTAACAGTGTCTTTTGAAGAACAGGAGATTTAATTTTGATAGTGTTTTTAGTGTCACATAAAAAATCCTTTGCCTAACTCAAGAAAACAAAGATTTTCTCCTACATTCTACAAGTTTTATAGTTTTAGGTTTTATATTTTGGTTTACGATCCATTTTGAGTTAATTTTTGCAAATAGTACAAAAAAAGGGTTGAAAGCTCATATTTTGTGCATTTGGATATCCAAGTGCCCCAGCAGCACTGGAGGAAAACACTACCCTTTCTTCACTGAGCTGCCTTTGCGTCTCTGTGGAGAACTAGCTGACCATGTGTCTGGGTCTATTTATGGACTCTCTGTTCCGCCCCTTTGGGCCGACACCACCTTCCCTGATCGCTGCCCGTTTGCAGCGCGTCTTGGAGTCAGGCAGTGTCACTGCTCCCATTCCGTTCTTTTCAAAGGTGTTTTGGCTGTTCTAGGTCCTGTGCATTTTCTATGAATTTGAGAATCAGCCTGTTATTTTCTAAATTTAAAAAGAAACCTTTTTTTTTTTTTAATGTATGCTTTTTGGTGAGGATGATGGGCCCAGAGCTAACATCTGTTGCCAATCTTCCTCTTTTTTTCCTTCCTTCCCCAAAGCCTCAGTACATAGTTGCATATCCTAGTTACAGGTCCTTCTAGTTTCCTGTGTGCGATGCTGCCACAGCGTGGCTTGATGAGTGATGCATGGGTCTGCACCCAGGATCCCAACCAGTGAGCCCTGGGCTGCTGAAGGGGAGCACACGAACTTAACCGCTCTGCCAGGGCCAGCCCCTAACCTACTAAGATTTTGATTAGGACTGAATCTATAGATCAGTTTGGGTAGATGTGACATCTTAGCAATATTGAGTGTTCTGATTCATAAATACGGTTTCTCTCTCCACTAATTTAGGTCTTCTTGACTTTCAGCAACATTTTAGTTTTTGGCATAGAAGTTTTACAAGTACCTTGTCAGATTTATCCCTAAGTTTATCATATTTTATAATGCTATTGCAAATGCTATTTTAAAAATATCCATTTCCAGTAGTTTGCTGCTAATATATAGAAACATGATCAATTTTTGGTCTTAGATCCTGCAACCTTGCTAAACACACTTCTTAGTTCTAATGCTATTTTTATAGCTCCTATAGGATTTTCTACAAGAAGAAACTTTTGTCTAACCTTCACCTTGCCTGTGAATAAAGACAACTGCACACTTCCTTTCCAATCTGGATGCCTTTTATTTCTTTTTCTTGACTTTGCACTGGCCAGGCCCTCCAGCGTGATGTGGAGTAGATGCACTTGAGGTTGGAGGTCCTTGCCTTGTTCCTGATCTTAGGGGGAAAGCATTCAGCATTTTACCATTAAGTATGATGCTGGCCAAAGGCTGTTTTGGTGGTAAAATATAAACATAACAATATAGCCATTTGACAATTCTTAAGTGTATAATTCAGTGGCATTAAGTACATTCACAATGTTGTGCAACCATCACCACATCTATTTCCAAAATCCTCTCATCACCACAAACAGAAACCCTGTCCCCATTAAGCAATAACTCCTCATTCCCCCTCCCCCAGCTCCTGGTAACCTCTACCCTACTTTTTGTCTCTATCAAGTTGCCTATTTTAGCTATTTCCTATAAGTTGAATCATACAATATTTGCCCTTTTTTGTCTGCCTTCTTTCACTTAGCATAATTTTTCAAGGTTCATCCATGTTATAGCACGTTATCAGAACTTCACTCCTTGTTGTGGCTGAAAATATGCCATTGTAAGGATGGACCGCATTTTGTTTATCCATTCGTCTGCTGATGGACACTTGGATTGTCTCCACTTTTTGGCTCTTGTGAATAATGCTGCTGTGAATATTGGTGTAGGAGTATCTGTTTGAGTCTCTGCTTTCCATTCTTTTGGGTAGTGCAGGTTTTTTATAGATGCCTTTTATCAGGTTGAAAAGTTTCCCCTCTTTTTTTTTTTTTTTTTTTGAGGAAGATTAGCCCTGAGCTAACAACCACTGCCAGTCCTTCTCTTTTTGCTGAGGAAGAGTGGCCCTCAGCTAACATCCGTGCCCATCTTCCTCTGTTTTATGTGGGATGCCTGCCATAGCACGGCTTGATGAGTGGTGTGTAGGTCCACACCCGGGCTCCAAACCGGCGAATCCTGGGCCACTGAAGCAGAATGTGCGAACTTAACCACTGCACGACCCGGCTGGCCCTGAAGAGGCTCCCTTCTATTCCCAGTTTGTTTAGAGTTTTATCAGGAATGGATGTTGAATTTTGTCAAATGCCTTTGAGATGATCATGTGACTTTTCTTTTTTACTTTTCTTCTTTACTCTTTTTTACTCTGTTGATATGGCAAATTACACTGATTGACTTTTGAATGTTAGACCAACCTTTCACTCCTGGGATAAACCCCACTTATTCGAGATGCACTATCCTTTCTAATATATTGTTGGATTCAATTTCCTCAAATACTGTTAAGAATTTTTCTATGTTCATGAGGGATACTGTCTGTGCTGTTTTTTATAACGTCTGTTTCTAATTTTGGTACAGAGTGAATTTGGGAAATATTCCCTCCACTTCAATTTTCTGGGTGATTCTGTAAAGAATTGTTACACAAACAATGAAATGTTTGGTAAAATTCACCCGTGAAGCCATTTGGGCCTGGAATTTTCCTTTTGGGAAGGGTTTTAAGTACCAATTCAATTTCTTTAATAGATATATGACTTTTCTGGTTATTTATTTCTTATTGAGTGATCTTTGGTAGTGTGTGTCTTTCAAGGAATTTGTCTATTCCTCTAAATTTTCAAATGTACTCGCATAAAGTTTTTCATAATATTTCATTATTCTTTAACATCTGTTGAATCTGCAGTGATATCATCTTTCATTCTTGATACTGGTAATTTATGTCTTCTCTCTTTTTGTCCTGATCAGTCTGGCTGGAGGTTTATTAATTTTATTGGTCTTCTCAAAAATCAGTCTGGTTTTTTTTTTTTTTTTTTTTTTGAGGAAGATTGGCCCAGAGCGAACATCTGTGCCCATCTTCCTCTACTTTATATATGGGACGCCTGCCACAGTGTGGCTTGATAAGCAGTGTGTAAGTCCGTGCCCAGGATCTGAACTGGTGAACCCCAGGCCACCAAAGCAGGGTGCACAAACTGAACTGCTACACCACTGGGCCAACCCACAAAGAATCAGCTTTTTGTTTCACTGACTTTCTGTTTGTTTTTCTGTTTTCTCTTTTATTGATTTCTACTTTGATCTTCTTTATTTCCTTTCTTCTGCTTATTTTAATATAATTTATTATTTTTTTTTAAGTTTCTTAAAGTAGAAGCTGAGGTAATTGATTTGAGATCTTATTTTCTAATACAGGCATTTTGGTGCTAAAAATTTCCCTCTAAGAACAGCTTTGGCTGCATCTCACAAATTCTAATATGTTTTGTTTTTATTTTCTTTCCTTTCGAAATACTTTCTAATTTCCCTTTTGATTTTTATTTGATCCATGGGTTATTCAGTAGTATGTTGTTTTTTTTCCCTCCCCAAAGCCCTAGTACATAGTTGTATATTCATTCTAGTTGCAGGTCCAAGTTCTTCTATGTGAGCTGCCACCACAGCGTAGCTACAGATGAGTGGTGTGGTTCCATGCCTGGGAACCAAACCCAGGCTGCCAAAGTGGAGCACACTGAACTTTAACCACTAGGCCATCAGGGCTGGCTCAGTAGTATGTTCTTTAGTTTCCAAATACGGGGGGATTTTCCAGAGATCTCTGTGTTACTGATCGTTAATTTAATTCCGTTATGGTTAGAGAACACACTTTTTCATCTTCCCAAATGGAAACTCTGTACATATTAAACAACTCTCCATTTCTCCCTCCCCCAATCCACAGCAACCACCATTATTTAACATTTATTGAGACTTGTTTTATGGCATAGAATATGACCTGTTTTGAAAATGTAGCTGGGATTTGAGTCCAGATGCTCTGGGTCCAGAATCTATGCCCTCACCTCCTCCACAGTAGCTCCTTTGTTTCTTGAACAGACTTTCAGCTAGTCCTTTTCTTTTCAACTTTAAGGTCGCCCCTTTCCAAACCACTGCTAAAGAAAGCTGGCTCACCCACAAGTGAGCTTGTAAGGGTTTGCTGCCTGCTTCAGCTTCCTAGCTTTCCTACTGTCTGCTGGGATGCACCTTTTTTGGTCTACCAAGTCAGTTTCCTGATACTCGTCCATGCGTTTTTCAGCTTCCAAAACATAGTTGTTCTTCCTCTTCCATTCTCTTTGTCCTTGTGGGGCTAATTTTTTTTTATTGTGACAAAATATACATAAAATTTACAATTTTAATCATTTAAAATTAATTTACAGCTCAGTGGCATTAATTACATCCATACTGTTGTGCGACCATTGCCACCATCCATCTCCAGAACTTTTTCATCTTCCCAGATGGAAACTCTGTATGCATTAACAACTCTCCTTTCTCCCTCCCCCTAATTCATGGCAACCACCATTCTACTTTCTGTCTCTATGAATTTGACTCCCCTAGGGGTCTCGTATGTGGAATCATACAGTAGGTGTTTCTTTGCGACTTGCTTATTTCACTTAGCATAATGTCCTCAAGATTCATCCATGTTGTAGCATGTGTCAGAATTCCCTTCTTTCTTTAGGCTGAATAGTATTCCATCCTATGTATTTTGTTTACCTATTCATCCACTGAGGAACACTTAGGCTGCTTACACCTCTTGGCTATTGTGAATAACGCTGCTATTAACATGGGTGTGCAAATATCTGTTTATGTTTCTGTTTTCAATTCTTTTGGGTATATACCCAGAAGTGGAATTACTGAATCCTATGGTAGTTCTATGTTCAATTTTTTGAGAAGCCTCCAGACTGTTTTCCACATTGGCTGCACCATTTTACATTCTCTTATGAGGGTTTCTCTTTTTTCCTTTAAAAAATTCCTTCACTGTTCTTTTAACAGGAGTTCAAGGTGGAGTCCAAGTAAACGCATGTCGTTCAATCTGACATCTTTACCTGGGAGCCAGTAAGTCTTGCTGCACACACGAATGCATAAGCAGTGAATGAAACACCTCAGGGTCTACAGCCTTCCAAAGGGCTCCTTTGCAGAGCAGATAGAAGAGCTGTAGTCGGCTGTGTCCACCACTAAGCACCCCTGTGATGTCTGTGCTTATGGAGGTCCCGGGAGACAAGCTGTGAAACCCTCCTGCTGGTGGCTGGCACCAGGGTGTGACCATGTGTGAGACGAGGCTAAGCTGGGGGGCATGTGAACTGGGGCTCACTGCATGGCACCTTGGTCCCTTAGGGTTATGACCACACAGAAGAGATGTCGTACACATGCTGGCAGACGAATCAAAGGCTTCTGAGGCCAAGGCAGGCAGTGGGATTGAGGGTGAGGCTCAGCTCTGCCCTCTCTGGCACTCCTGGGACCCGCTGTAGGTTTCTTCTGCTAAATGCAGGCTACATTCTCCTGGGCTGATGGGGCCTGCGTTCTTGACCGACACTCAGCACCCACATTGTTGATGGGCCGGTGGGAAGGAGTGCGAGCCCTCTCCTCTGGGCTCAGTGCTGAGCAGGGCCTGCAGCAGATGCCCACCCAGCAGTGGCTCTTGGGGTTGGGGACAGGGTTCTGGCTGGAGGGCGGCCCCATGCCATAGACATGAGACCCGATCCCCAAGCCTAGACGCAGGCCCCCGCCAACAGGACCATGCAGATCCTGTCTCCCTCTGTGAGCCCAGACCATACAGCCCTCTGAGACCACCTGGCCTTATTCAAGGGGTGGGGGAAGAGGGCTCAAAGCCATGGATGCCTAGGCTGATCCCCTATTCCCTCTTACATGCCAGCCAGGCCTCCTGGTGTAGACACTAGGACAAAGGTGCACAAACCTCTGTGGCAAGGGGAGTGTCCTGCTAGGCCCTGGACGGGGCCTGAGGCCTAAACTCCCTGTGGAAGCCCCGATGGGCAGCGGGAATGGCCCTGGGAGCCTCCGGCCTCTGTGTGTTCACTGCTCACTCACCTTTTCACTCAGCAAGCACTCCCTGGGGCCTCAAGGGCTGCGTGCTGAGCAGTGGGCAACACTTCCAAGCCTCCTGCTCAAGGCAGTGACATCTCGAGGCCTTTTTGGAAGAAGCTGAGATGAACCATGAAGCCAGTCAGGGCTCACCTGCTCCTGGAAAGGCCTGAGAAGAATGAGGCAGATCCAGGCCCCCGCCAGGCTGCACGTCTGCAAGTGGAGGGAGCTGTCTGTTGTGTCCAGTGATCCTGCTTCAAAACTGTGTGCCTGGGCAAAAATCTCAGGGCTTCCAAGACATCCCCCCAAACAGCTGACACGCTGGATGTGCTCGATGCACCTTCACTGGGGCCCACCACTGCCAAGCAGCTGTAGCCCCCATCACTGTGTACACACGCCCTGGCCCCCCACACCTAGGCTTGAGCAAGGTCCTCCTGCAGAGCAGTCTACAGCACGTCTGACCTGGAGGGCGTGTGGGAGCTTGAGTGTGTGCATGCATGTGCATTTGTGCATGTGCTTGTCTGGACGCTGGTTCCGTGGCTGTGCCCTGTGGACACCCAGGACTATCAGGGTGGCAGACAGCCTAGTGCTGCCTATGGCCCTGTCCCCATGTTCACTCTGCCCAGCCTCAGACTACAGCCAGCTGCCAGGTCAGCTGCATGGGCACCGCCTGGCCAGCAGGACCATGGTCCCTAGTCTTCCCCCGAGCAGGCCAGGCCTGGGCCCAGATGGACCTGACGCATGGCCTTTGGGAGCCCCAGGCAGAATTTGGCCCTGCACTTGGCCTCAGGCTGCCATAGCAGGTGGCTACTCGTACTGGTCCCAATCTCTGACCCCTTGGGGAAGCTCAGGGCCTCTCAGCTTGCAGCACCCCAAGGGCCTGCTGGTCTTGCCAGACCTGGTGCTGGGCCAATGAACGCTGTGATCACCATGCTCCTCCCCACTCTGAGAAGCCCTCCTCCAGGACCGCACAGTCTCCTTCCCACCTACAACAGATGGCCTGAGCCAGGCTGAGGTGGTCACTCCTCCAGGCTGCAGGACGGTTGAAAGCAAATGCAGTAAGCACCTACAGGCCGACCATGGCCTCCCTGCTCTTAGGCTTTTTGCTTCTGCCCTCATTAGGCAGGGTGAAGAGCCACAGTGGCTTCAGAACAGAGTGGACACTGGCTGGCTAAGACATGGATGCCATGTGTCCTTGTTCAGGCCCCCCTTCCTATTGGCCCGTGGCCGGGGGACCCTGTGCCAGGACTGCCTGCGGCTCTTCCTAGGGCTTCAGTGCCCAGGGGAAACCCAGAATGGGGCCCTTAGGGGGCACATGTGTCTGCTTGGAAGTGCTGTGTCAGCTCCCATGTACCTGCTGCCCCTGAGGCACTGCCCAGCGCAGGCCAGGAAGCTCTCGCCACAGCACTTACCTGAGCTGGTGGCAGAGCCCAAGGTGGCAAGGAGTCCCATGTGCTGGGCCTTACCTTTGGTGTCATTGACGGGGTCCATGTGCCGGTAGATGTAGCCCTCCAAGTAGGAGTGGAACTTGGGTGTGGGCGGGAAGAAGGCAAGACAGATGGCCATGAGCTCCCAGCCGCGGGCCAGGCTCTCGAGGCGGAAGTTCTCCGTGGTCTGCCGGCACAGCTGAATGTAAAGCTCGTCCCGCAGGCCCTGCACGCTCCAGCCCTTAGTGGCAATCTCCAGGGCCACGTGCAGTGGGTCTGCCTTGGCGCGTCGGTCGCCCATGTACATCTGGATCAGTTTGAAGATCTCGCAGGCCTCCTTCTTCACGTGGCGGTCGCTGGTCACGATCATGGGCTTCTTGATGGACTCACTGCTCCAGGCTAGCATGTTGGCAATGGACACCTTCCGCCGGAAGAGGCCCTGCGTGTGCTTGTTGAAGTGCTTGGAGGCCCAGTTTTCAATGTCGGTCTCCGAGGATGGCTTGCGCAGCGTGAAGGTGGGGAACACGCAGCTGGCACTGGGCATCACACTGCGGGTCTGTCGGCTGCTCTCAAACTGGGCACAGGTCCCGAGATCCTCGGACTGGGGAGCACAGAGGGGCTGTGAGGGGGTGGGGGTCCCACCTGACCCAGTCAGCTGAGAGGCGTGGCCTCCCTGCTGGCCCCAAGGCTGCTGGAGGAGTAAGGCCAGGGTAGGGTGGGGTGGGCATTCAGGTGACCTGCTGGCAGGGGAGGCAGGAAAACAACTTTTGCTGGGCAACCCAGGCTGGGGCTAGGCCTGGGCTTCCAGCTTTGCACCTCATCTTGTTCCACTCGCTTCGTAAAGACATGCTAGCACCGTCCTCTCGAAAGGCTGGGGCAGGGACTCAGAGAGGCCCTTCTTCCAACCTCTACCCTGAGAGTTGACCTCCAGGAGGTACCCTCCCTGCTCCTGATACCAAGGGTTGTAGGGGCCAGCGTGGGCCTAGAGGTGGGAGGAAACCGCATGTGCTTTTCCTCGGCTTCTCGAGGTGCCTGTAGCCCCAGGTGGGGAGATGCCAGGGACGCAGCACCCACAGGTGCTCACGTGGCCCTCCCCAGGCTGGACACTGGCCCCGTGTGTGGGGGCCCACAGGGTGTGGCAGGGCTGCCTCCTGCTGGCCTTGCTGCTGCTGTTTTGCTTCTGCTGGTTCACTGAGCTTCGAGGTTGGGAAGCAGATGGAAAGGGCAGCCCCATGAAGACGCGGAAGACCCCAGATGCAAAGTCTGACAGAGAAACACAAATTCTCCCTTGGTCCTCAAAACCACCTCCCCTTCCCTGTTGCTGTGTCCACTTTCCCCAGCAAAGATGCCCATATGGCATCTCGGGTAGAGTGATGCCGTGCAGAGGCAGGATCAGGCCTCAGCGGGGCTGTGGGCTGCAAGCCTCCCATCCCGTGATGCTGGGAAGAGTGGGGGTTGCTCCAAGGCCCCTGCCTGCCTCCCTAACGGCCTCAGCCTAACTGCACAAGGCCTGTCACTCAGATAACAGCTCCTCCTCACCTGGCGCTCTTGGGAGCTCCCGTGCCCTCTGTCTGAGGAGCAGGTTCTTGCTGCTCATTCTCCATCTCCCACCTACCCAGGCTGCCTCTTCCCATCTGTCTTGTGTCCTCCCGTGTTACAAGCCACAGACAGAAATGCTGTTCTGAGCTCTCCAGCCTGGAAGGGCACTAAGGTGGCCTGGCCTGGGGGATGCTGGTTGCCCAAGGTCACCAGGCCCTTGGCACCTCTTCCTTGGCAAGGTTTGGGGTGAATGTGAGGAGTCTGACACCGGGAGGCCCTCCGGCCACTGGCAGCTCCAAGCAGATGCCAGGGAAGACCCTCAGCTTTGACTTCATGCAGCAGACTGGTGTGAAAGGTCAGGGGCCAGGAGGTAAGAACTAGGACACTGGCCTACACTGAGTCCTGGGGCACAGGGCTCCCAGCACATGACCTGGACAGAAGGTGCCTGCAGGCCCTTAGGGCCTGACTGATGTCTGTGCCCGGCACTGCCCAGGGAGCATACACTAGGCCAGGCCTCTGCTTCGTCTCCAGCTGCAGCCTGAGGTCCTAGGAGCCACCTGGGGCCTGCTAAGCATGTCCTGGACCCCAGGGCCAGGTGTCCAGTCTCCCTGTGTGTGGGGAGCCTTGCTCGAAAAGAGTTCTGAGCCATGGGAGGAGGGCCTGACGCTCCACCTGCACAGTTCCTCACCTGAAAAGCCATTCACAGGTGGGAAAATAGAGTGGGTGGGTGGCTGCCTGCCCATCTCCCCTGCCTGGCCTGGCATCAGGGCACAGCCTCTGGACCCCAGGTGACTTGCCAGCACCCGGCTAGGCCTGGCCGGGAGCTGACGTGAGGGAGCCCTGCGCAGCTGGGAGCCTCAGGGGCATCTGCAACCTGTCACCAAACCAGCCAGGAACCTGAGTGCCAGCCCACCCTGCCTGGGGCCTCGCCGTGGCCACGTGTCCCTACCTGTGAGGGGTGGAGGTAGGGCTCCGGTGAGGCCAGGTTGGTCTGCACAGAGACGCTTTTCTCGAGCAGGATCTGGGGGAAGGCGAGCCTCTCCAAGGCGCCCCTCTGCCAGTGCTTGCTCTCCTGCTGGGCCAGTGCCTCATCCTCACTGAAGGCACGCACCACGGGCCCCGGCATGGGCAGAGGCACGGCCCCGTCGCTCTCATAGCCCGAGCCGTCCTGCTGGGAGTCCCAGCTGCCCCTCTGCTTCAGGTGGAAGTGGGCCTGCTGTGCTTCCCAGGCCAGCCGCGCCTGAGCCAGGAAGGGCTCGGCTGTGCCCCGTGCCCCATCTGCCTCACCCGCCTTGCTCTCTGTGCGCTTCACTGGGGCCAGGCTGGGCCCACACGAGGGCCGTTCCTCAGCCAGGGGCTGCTCGCTGAGCAGGTCGCGGTCCCCAGGGCCGTCAGCAGATGAGGTGCTGGGGGCATGACACAGAGACGGGTTCCTGCTCTTCCTCTTGCGTGTGCCTGGGGAGTAGCCCGTTGAGGACATGGTGTCCTGCTGGCTGGACCAGGACATGGCGTCGTCCTGGGCCTGGGGCAGTGGCGTGGGTGGCTGGGTGTGCCGCGGCTCAGGGCCCTGCATGCTGCTGTAGTCCCCAGACGTGACCCCCAGGCGTTGGTCCCGCAGTGGGCAGGGGCTGGGCTGCAAGGAGAGTGAGCCACCCCCGGGGTTGGGCGCATACTTGTGGCGTGGGCCTGAGCGCAGCTTGGGGCTTGAGCCAGCCTGCTCCACGTACACCAGCTGCCGCACATACTCCTTGCCCGCGGGGCTGTACTCGAGGCTCAGGAAGCGCTCGGGGCACTTCTGCCTGGTGAGCACCAGCTGCTGGTAGGGTGAGGCGGAGGCCTGCTTGGGCGACTGTGGGAAGGGCGGCGGTTTGCGGCCCGGGGACCGCTGGGGCGAGCCGGCCTGGTAGCCCCCGCCAGCCTCGTACTGTACGTCCATGGGGGGCTCGTCGTAGATGGGGGCCTGGTACTCCACAGGGGGCTCCTCGTAGAGAGGGGGTTCATAGGCATAGCGTGGGGAGGAGGGCTGCGAGTCACCAGCAGGCTTGCGGGGCTGAGCCAGCAGTGGGGAGCAGCTCCCGAGATCAGCCCTCTTCAGGAAGGGCGACGGTCTCCGCTCAGGGAAGAAGACGGAACCGTCTGCATCAGGGGCAAATGTCTGCAGGCTGGGTGAGTGCTGCCCACCTGAGGGTCTGCGGGAGCGGCCCCCAGGCTGACTGTCCAGGGGGTAGCCGTTACCCTGCGGGGAGAGGAAGCTGGGCTCCCGGTCAGCAACTTTGATGAGCATGCGTTCCTTGGTGCCCGAGTTCCACCGGAGTGAGGAGGTCCTGAGGGGGACAGGCACAGGTTACCTGGGGGAAGTGGAAGTCTGGCCCCACTGCCAGCCTGGAGCCATTACCCACCCGCCCTGGCCTCATGGGCATTTGAAGTCAGGGCCCAGAAGGACTGGTCATTTCTCAGCATCCTCCTCACCCCCAAAATGAGACTGCAGGCTGTGGGGGCCTGGTACTTTCTAGAGGGCTCCCTGTAAACAACCTGTGCACCCTTCGTTGCTAGGGCCCTGACCCCAGGATGTAGCTGCCCTCTGTCCTGGGAGCTCCCCTCACACACCTCCTGACTCAGCCCTGCAGCCCTCCCCTCCAGGGGTCTCTCCTGCCTAGGGAGCTTCCCCAAGGTCCCTGGCTGCTGCCCATCATGACACTACCTGCGAGGGCCTCTCTGTGTGTCTCTGCTCTGGTCCCAGCACAGCACCAGGCACACAACTATTTCTGTAATGGAGAACCCAGAGGCGGCCCTCCCAGAGGGAGGCCTCTCTCTCGATATGCATACTTCCCTGCAGGCCTCGCTCCTGGGCTCAGCACCTGCCCCTGCTCCTACTGCACAGTGGGGTGACGTGCCACGTGCACCAGCATGTCAAGCCCTGTTTTCAACCACAGAGGCTCCTGTGAGATCCCAAAAGGCTGACTGACCCCCTGTGCCCTCTGCCCTCACAGTCAGCACTCTGCACCTGGATGGAGATGCCTGCTAAAGCCTGCATAACTCCCACAGTCCCTAGGGGTTATGGGGCTGAATCCTGGCCTCTCCACCCAGTTGGGGGCCATGCTGCATGTGTGGCCTCTTCTGAACCTCAATTGCTTGGTGACCACGAGTGACACTGCCCTGGGAAGCTGCTGGCAGGATGTGCAGACTCAGTGCCCACACTGTGCTCTGCCCACTCAAGGTCAGCACTTGGGGCCCATGGCTGCATCTGCAATGCCAGGGGTGGGACTTCAAGTCCAGGAGAGATGAGTGGGGCTCACCTCTGCCACTTCCACTCTCCCTCAAACAACTTCTGGCTGGTGTTAGGATTTTCTTTTCTTTTTGCTGAGGAAGATTTGCCCTGAGCTAACATCCATGCCACTCTCCCTCTATTTTTTAGTATGTGGGCTGCCAGCACAGCATGGCTGCTAACAGAGTGGTATAGGTCCATGCCTGGGAACTGAACCCCAGGCCGCTGAAGTGGAGCATGCTGAACTTAACCACTAGGCCACAAGGTCTGGCCCAGGATTTTCTTTTTGTATTTCATATTCAGCACACGTGTTTAAGTGTCTGGGATTCACAGCACTTCTTCAATCTGTGGCTGTGTAATTTTTGGAAACTCTTGACCATTACCTTTTCAAACATTACCTTTATCCCATTTCCTCTCTCCTCTCTTCTGGGATCAATTACAGTCCTTTTCACTATGTGCCATATGGTTTCATGCCATATTGTGTCTTTCCCATTCCCTGGACTTTCTACACTTCACAACAGATATTTTCTTCTCATCTACCTTACAATTTACTAATTTTGTATTCAGCTATGTTTAATCTGCTCTTACACTCATCTACTGAGTCCTTAGTTTTTGTTATTACATTTTCCAGTTCTAGAATAGATTTCCTATTTGCTCCACATCCTTGCCCATATTTGGTCAGTGTTCTAAATTTTCGTCTTCTAATAGATGTATAGTGGTATCTAACTGTTGTTTTAATTTGCATTTCCCTGATGACATATAATGTGGAGCATCTTTCATATGCTTATTTGCCATCTGTATATCTTCTTTGGTGAGGTATCTATTTAGGTTTTTAGCCTATTTTAAACAGATATTTAATTCTTTTTTTTTTTTGACATTGTTTTTTAAAGCATTTTTAGGTTCACAGCAAAACTGCAAAGAAGGTACAGAGATTTCCCAGAAACCCCCTGCCCCTACTCATGCACAGCCTCCCCAGTTACCAACATCTGAATCAGAGTGGTACATCTGTTGCAACACCATAATCACCCAAGTCCTTAGTGTGCTTTATGGTTCACTCTTGGTGTTGTACATTCTGTGGGTTTGGATAAATGTATAATGACATGTATCCACCATTAAGATATTATACAGAGTATTAGTATTTTCATTCCTCTGTGGTCCTCCTATTCATCCCTTCTTCCCCCAATTGTCGGCAACCAATAATCTTTGTATTGTCTCCACAGAAGCCAAGCCAGTGAGCAGATCTTTGGCCTCCAAAGAAGCCACTGTGCAAAGGTTACAGTCTGTATGATTCCAGAATGTCATATAACTGGAATCATGCAGTATGTAACTTTTCAGATTAGCTTCTTTCACTCAGTCATATGCATTTAACGGTGCTCCTTTCATGGTTTGATAGCTTACTTCTTTTTAGCACTGAATATCATCCAACTGTCTGGATGGACCACAGCTTATTTATACATTCACCTACTGAAGGACGTCTTGGTTGCTTCCAGGTTTTGGCAATTATTAATAAAGCTGCTGTAAACATTTGCGTGCAGGTTTTTGTGTGGACGTAAGTTTTCACGTCCTTTGGGTAAGTACCAAGGAGCACAACAGCTGGATCCCACAGTAAGGGTATGTTTAATTTTATAGGAAACTGCCAAATTGTCTTCCAAAGTGGCTGTACATTTTGCATTCCCACCAGCAATGAATAAGAGTTCCTGTTGCTCCACATCCTCACCAGCATTTGGTGTTGTCAGTGTTCTAAATTTTTGTCTTCTAATTGGTGTATAGTGGTGTCTAACTGTTGTTTTAATTTGCATTTCCCTGATGACATATAATGTGGACCACCTTTCATATGCTTATTTGCCATTCGTATATCTTCTTTGGTGAGTTCTCTTTAGGTCTTTAGCCTATTTTAAAATCAGGTTGTTTGTTTTCTCATTGTGGAGTTTTAAGAGTTCTCTGCATATTTTGAATAACAGTCCTTGAGTATCAGATATGTCTTTTGCAAATATTTTCTCACAGTCTGTGACTTGTCTCTCATGCTCTTGTCACTGTCCTTCACAGAGCAGAAGTTTCTAATTTTAATGAAATCCAGTTTATCAATTACTTCTCTCATGGATTGTGCTTTGATGTTGTACCTAAAAAGTCATCACCATACCCAAGGTCATCTATGTTTTCTCCTATGTTACCTTCTGGGAGTTAGTTTTGTGTTTTACATTTAGGTCTGTGATCCATTTTGAGGTAATTTTTGTGAAAAGTGTAATGTCTGTGTCTAGATTCTTTTTTTTTTTTCACTTGTGCATGTCCAGCTGTTCCAGCACCATTTGTTGCAAAGACTGACTCTGCTCCATTGTATTGCCTTTGGTCCTCTGTCAAAGATCAGTTGACTATATTTATGGGGGTCTGTTTCTTGGCTCTCTATTCTATTCCATTGATTGATTTGTGTATTCTTTTGCCAACACCACACTGTCTTGACTATGGTA